>NW_027013103.1:0-17189 GCF_036934945.1 Oncorhynchus masou masou
TATATCTAACTAGCTGATTCATCTAGTCTACATTAGAGATGCTCAGCTGATATATCTAACTAGCTGATTCATCTAGTCTACATTAGAGATGTTCAGCTGATATATCTAACTAGCTGATTCATCTAGTCTACATTAGAGATGCTCAGCTGATATATCTAACTAGCTGATTCCTCTAGTCTACATTAGAGATGCCCAGCTGATATATCTAACTAGCTGATTCCTCTAGTCTACATTAGAGATGCTCAGCTGATATATCATACTAGCTGATTCCTCTAGTCTACATTAGAGATGTTCAGCCGATATATCTAACTATCTGATTCCTCTAGTCTACATTAGAGATGTTCAGCTGATATATCTAACTAGCTGATTCCTCTAGTCTACATTAGAGATGCTCAGCTGATATATCTAACTAGCTGATTCCTCTAGTCTACATTAGAGATGCTCAGCTGATATATCTAACTATCTGATTCCTCTAGTCTACATTAGAGATGGTCAGCTGATATATCTAACTAGCTGATTCCTCTAGTCTACATTAGAGATGCTCAGCTGATATATCTAACTAGCTGATTCCTCTAGTCTACATTAGAGATGCTCAGCTGATATATCTAACTAGCTGATTCCTCTAGTCTACATTAGAGATGCTCAGCTGATATATCTAATTAGCTGATTCCTCTAGTCTACATTAGAGATGCTCAGCTGATATATCTAACTATCTGATTCCTCTAGTCTACATTAGAGATGCTCAGCTGATATATCTAACTAGCTGATTCCTCTAGTCTACATTAGAGATGGTCAGCTGATATATCTAACTAGCTGATTCCTCTAGTCTACATTAGAGATGTTCAGCTGATATATCTAACTAGCTGATTCCTCTAGTCTACATTAGAGATGCTCAGCTGATATATCTAACTAGTTGATTCCTCTAGTCTACATTAGAGATGCTCAGCTGATATATCTAACTAGCTGATTCCTCTAGTCTACATTAGAGATGCTCAGCTGATATATCTAATCTGATTCTAGTCTACATTAGAGATGCTCAGCTGATAGCATTCAACTAGCTGATTCATCTAGTCTACATTAGAGATGCTCAGCTGATATATTCAACTACGATTCCTCTAGTCTACATTAGAGATGCTCAGCTGATATATCTAACTAGCTGATTCCTCTAGTCTACATTAGAGATGCTCAGTTGATATATCTAACTAGCTGATTCATCTAGTCTACATTAGAGATGTTCAGCTGATATATCTAACTAGCTGATTCCTCTAGTCTACATTAGATGCTCAACTGATATATCTAACTAGCTGATTCATCTAGTCTACATTAGACGCTCAGCTGATATATCTAACTATCTGATTCATCTAGTCTACATTTAGAGATGTTCAGCTGATATATCTAACTCGCTGATTCATCTAGTCTACATTAGAGATGCTCAGCTGATATATCTAACTAGCTGATTCATCTAGTCTACATTAGAGATGCCCAGCTGATATATCTAACTAGCTGATTCCTCTAGTCTACATTAGAGATGCTGATATATCTAACTAGCTGATTCATCTAGTCTACATTAGAGATCAGCTGATATATCTAACTAGCTGATTCCTCTAGTCTACATTAGAGATGTTCAGCGATATATCTAACTATCTGATTCATCTAGTCTACATTAGAGATTCAGCTGATATATCTCTAGCTGATTCCTCTCTAGTCTACATTAGAGATGTTCAGCTGATATATCTAACTAGCTGATTCCTCTAGTCTACATTAGAGACGCTCAGCTGATATATCTAACTAGCTGATTCCTCTAGTCTACATTAGAGATGCCAGCTGGATATATCTAACTAGCTGATTCCTCTAGTCTACATTAGAGATGCTCAGCTGATATATCTAACTAGCTGATTCCTCTAGTCTACATTAGAGATGCCTAGCTGATATATCTAACTAGCTGATTCCTCTAGCCACATTAGAGATGCCCAGCTGATATATCTAACTAGCTGATTCATCTAGTCTATATTAGAGATGTCCGCTGATATATCTAACTAGCTGATTCATCTAGTCTACATTAGAGATGCTCAGCTGATATATCTAACTAGCTGATTCCTCTAGTCTACATTAGAGATGCTCAGCTGATATATCTAACTAGCTGATTCATCTAGTCTACATTAGAGATGCTCAGCTGATATATCTAACTAGCTGATTCCTCTAGTCTACATTAGAGATGCTCAGCTGATATATCTAACTAGCTGATTCCTCTAGTCGACATTAGAGAATCTCAGCTGATATATCTAACTAGCTGATTCCTCTAGTCTACATTAGAGATGCTCAGCTGATATATCTAACTAGCTGATTCCTCTAGTCTACATTAGAGATGCTCAGCTGATATATCTAACTAGCTGATTCTTCTAGCCTACATTACATTAGTTTGTCTGTTCAAGACCCTGACTAGCTGTTAGTTCGTCTGTTCAAGGCTCTGACTAGCTGTTAGTTCGTTTGTGGTCATTACAGCACATGACAGGCAGCTTGGTGTGAGTGAGTCAGTATAGTGATTTAGTGGGAGGGGATCTCTCTCCTGAGCGGTTCCATGGTTCCTGTGTCACAGGATGGATGGCTAGAGTGGGGCTCATTACATCACAGTGTGACAACAGCACTTAATTACTAATGGGTGAACTCTCCACAGTCCACTCTGTTCTGACACACACACAGAGAGAGGGAGAGAGAGAGAGAGAGAGAGAGAGAGAAAGAGAGGGGGGGAACAGAACAGAACAGGACTGAGGCCCTTATACTGGCTGGGTCTGGGGCCTACACAGAGCTCTCCAGTCATATGTTGGGGCTATCTCTCCACAGTCCTCGAAATTAACTGGATGGTGACTACTTAGTGAATGGGGCCGAGGAAGAGGCCTTCCTTTGGTCATAATCAATGTGAATGGTTGATGAAATACTCGTTCAGATTCAGGTGAGGTTGAGTGTAGTGCTGACTTTAAAACCTATGGAGATTCACCATTTAGCAGGATTGTTTTGGTCCAGAACCTGGCTTGATCTGTGCATTGGCAAGCCAGCCCCTAAATGTTTATTGTAAACATGTATACTTCCCTGTCAAGTATACTGCTACATTTGTTTAAATTCAAAAACAAAACCTGACTGTAGTTCAAGGTTGAAGGTTTCTGCTGAAAGTTGTGTTTCATTAAGGTTTGTGTTGTTTCCAAGTTTCATTTCATTAAGGATTGTGTTGTTTCCTTTTCTATTTCATTAAGTTTCATTTCATTTCATTAAGGTTTGTGTTGTTTCCTAGTTTCATTTCATTAAGGTTTGTGTTGTTTCCTAGTTTCATTTCATTAAGGTTTTGTGTTGTTTCCTAGTTTCATTTCATTAAGGTTTGTGTTGGTTTCCTAGTTTCATTTCATTAAGGTTTGTGTTGTTTCCTAGTTTCATTTTCATTAAGGTTTGTGTTGTTTCTAGTTTCATTTCATTAAGGATTGTGTTGTTTCCTAGTTTCATTTCATTAAGGTTTGTGTTGTTTCCTAGTTTCATTTCATTAAGGTTTGTGTTGTTTCCTAGTTTCATTTCATTAAGGTTTGTGTTGTTTCCAGTTTCATTTCATTAAGGTTTGTGTTGTTTCCTAGTATCATTTCATTAAGGTTTGTGTTGTTTCCTAGTTTCATTTCATTAAGGTTTGTGTTGTTTCCTGTTTCATTTCATTAAGGTTTGTGTTGTTTCCTAGTTTCATTTCATTAAGGTTTGTGTTGTTTCCTAGTTTCATTTCATTGCTGTTTGTGTTGTTTCCTAGTTTTATTTCATTAGGTTTGTGTTGTTTGCTTCATTTTTATTGGTTTGTGTTGTTTCATTTCATTAAGGTTTGTGTTGTTTCCTAGTTTCATTTCATTAAGGTTTGTGTTGTTTCCTAGTTTCATTTCATTAAGGTTTGTTTCATTTCATTAAGGTTTGTGTTGTTCCTAGTTTCATTTCATTAAGGTTTGTGTTGTTTCCTAGTTTCATTTCATTAAGGTTTGTGTTGTTTCCTAGTTTCATTTCATTAAGGTTTGTGTTGTTTCCTAGTTTCATTTTTCATTAAGGTTTGTGTTGTTTCCTAGTTTCATTTCATTAAGGTTTGTGTTGTTTCCTAGTTTCATTTCATTAAGGTTATTGCCCTATACCTGTGTGCATTGCATTGCATTGCAGCAGCGATATTGGCATAGAAGAAGTGCATCATTAAACAAGATCCATAAAAGTGCAAGTTGCCAGACCTACACCGCATCCCACATGGCACCCTATTCCCTACCAAGTGCACAAGGGCCCATAGGGCACTGGTCAAAACAAGTGCAGTAAAAAAGGTAATATGGTAGCATTTGGCACGTGAAGCTAATTTTAATGACAAAGCAGTGATCTGAGAGAAGTGTAAATATGGTGTGATTCAGTCAGCTTTCATGCCTGGTTAAGCATGGATATTCTTTTGGCGGCCCACCATTGATATTACTTCTCTGCAATATTTCAGTAGCGCGCATCACGTCACACCCGGGCCAAAATTAACTGTGATGTGTGTGAGCTTTCAAGACCAGGCCGCTCTCCCAACTGTCTTCCCATTCTATCAGGATAGATAGAACAAGCTGTGTACAAAGCTCCCACCATCTCACAAGCTGTCCCGGGCAAATTTAAATGTCTTTAAAAAATGGAGGAGATGGGAGAGGCCTCTTAATGTTTGTGCTATAGTGGGAAAATAATGTAATGGATGCCATGCCCTGAGAGAGACAGCGAGTGCAAGAGAGAGAGAGAGAGAGAGAGAGAGAGAGAGAGAGAGAGAGAGAGAGAGAGAGAGAGAGAGGGAGACAGAGAGAGAGAGAGACAGAGAGAGAGAGAGAGAGAGAGAGAGAGAGAGGGAGAGAGAAAGAGAGAGGGGGGAGTATGCAAACCCATCGCTGATATACAGATGTAAATATGTTGCTTAGACGCCCCCTTCATCTCTCTCCCTCATTCTCACCCCTCCTCTCCCCCTTCATCTCTCTCCCCATTCTCACCCTCCCTCCTTCCTTCCCCTCCATCTCTCTCCTCCCTCCCTCCATCTCTATCCAGAGAGTCCCTCCCTACCTCCATCTCTCTCCCTGAGAGAGAGAGAGAGAGAGAGAGAGAGACCCTCCCTTATTCTCCTTCCCTCTCTCCATCTCTCTCCCTCCCTCGCTGGGATATACAGATGTAAATCCTGCCAACTCTCCTCCTCCCTCCATCTCTCTCTCCCTCATTCTCACTCCCTCCCTCCCCTCCCTTATTCTCCTTCTCCCTCCCTCTCTCTCTCCTCCTCCTTCCTTCCCTCCCCATTCTCCTTCCTCCTCCCTCCCTCCATCTCTCTCTCCCTCCCTCCCTTATTTTCCTTCCCTCTCTCCATCTCCCCTCCCTCCCTCATTCTCACCCCCCTCCCTCCATCTCTCTCTCTCCTCCTTATTCTCCTTCCCTCTCCATCTCTATCCCCTCCCTCCATCTCTCTCTCTCCCTCCCTCCCCTTATTCTCCTTCCCTCTCTCCATCTCTCTCTCTCCCTCCCTCCATCTCTCCTTCCCTCCCTCATTCTCTCCCTCCCTCCATCTCTTCTCTCCTCCATCATTCTCTCTCCCTCCCTCCCTTATTCTCCCTCCCCTCCCTCTCCCTCCCTCATTCTATCTCCCTCCCTCCCATATTCTCCTTCCCTCCCCCCTCCCTCCCTCCATCTCCCTCTCCCTCCCTCCCTTATTTTCCTTCCCTCTCTCCATCTCTCTCCCTCCCTCATTCTCACCCCTCCTCCCTCCATCTCTCTCTCACTCCCTCCCTTATTCTCCTTCCCTCTCTCCATCTCTCTCTCCCTCCCTCATTCTCACTCCATCTCTCTCTCCCTCTTTCCTCCCTCTAGCCTTCTCTCCATCTCTCAATTCCTTCCACACTACCTCCATCTGCCACACAATAGTTTAACATTCTTAATCCATGAGCAACCATTGAACATTAGTGAATTGCAAATTACAGATATTATAATGTCTCTGTGTCTCTGAGGTTTTTTCTGGTTTTGGTTCTTTGTGTCTCACTGTCACTCAGTGTTGTTCGTTCCACACATCCCTTGTTTCTCTCTCTCTCTCACGCATCCCTCTCTTCTCTGCGTTCATTAGGCACCCTGTGCCATCATGGCACCATATGACACTGTCATCATTTGGTAATTAAACCTTTGCTCGTTTAAATATGAAAAGCTGGCATGGGCCTGATCGTAAACAACATTGTGCAAAACCAGATTGTACAGACTAAATTAGATTTCAAGTAGTATCTTTCTCAGGGCCACTCGTTCTGCTTTCTTTTTCCAGATAAACAAGAAACATTGAAAGCTCGCCCTGTGGACCAGAAAGGCTTTGGCAAATATTACTTCTATCAATCTGATGTATTACTTCATTTGCACCAGGGCTGCAAAATTCCGATACCTCCCCAAAATTTCCAGGTTTTCAAGGATTACTGGTTGGGTTGAGGGGAAGTTCCTGGAATTACACATCCCCTAATTTGCCCACATAGACCTACTTGACTTCCTACAGGTAGATTATAGTTTAGAGGATCATCAGATGACAGCCTGCTTGAATGACAACAGGATGGTAGCTACAGTATAGCGTATTAAAAGAGAATAGACCATGAAGACCATAACACACACACAGACACACACACACAGCTATCAACTCCTAAATGTAAGGATGGCATGTACTAACACACAATATACTAACACACTATACACTATACACACTAACACACTATACACTATACACACCATACACTAACACACTATACACTAACACACTATACACTATACACTAACACAATATACACTAACACACTATACACTAACACACTATACACTATACACTAACACCCTATACACTATACACTAACACACTATACACTAACACACTATACACTATACACTAACACACTATACACACTATACACACTATACACTAACACACTATACACTAATACACTATACACTATACACTATACACTATACACTATACACACTATACACACTATACACTATACACACTATACACACTATACACTAACACACTATACACTAATACACTATACACTAACACACTATACACACTATACACACTATACAATAACACACTATACACTATACACACTATACACTAACACACTATACACTAACAAACTATACACTAACACACTATACACTAACACACTATACACTAACACACTATACACTAATACACTATACACTAACACACTATACACTATACACTATACACACTATACACACTATACACTATACACTAATACACTATACACTAACACACTATACACTATACACTATACACAATATACACTATACACACTATACACTATACACTATACACACTATACAATAATACACTATACACACTATACACTAATACACTATACACACTATACACTATACACTATACACTATACACACTATACACTATACACTAACACACTATACACTAACAAACTATACACTAACACACTATACACTAACACACTATACACTAACACACTATACACTAATACACTATACACTAACACACTATACACTATACACTATACACACTATACACTATACACTAATACACTATACACTAACACACTATACACTATACACTATACACAATATACACTATACACACTATACACTATACACTATACACACTATACAATAATACACTATACACACTATACACTAATACACTATACACACTATATACTATACACTATACACTATACACACTATACACTATACACTATACACACTATACACTAATACACTATACACACTATACACTATACACTATACACACTATACACTATACACACTATACACTAATACACTAACACACTATACACACTATACACTAACACACTATACACTAACAAACTATACACTAACACACTATACACTAACACACTGTACAGTATACACACTATTGACTAATACACTATACACACTAACACACTACACACTAACACACTATACACTAACACACTATACACTAATACACTATACACTAGCACACTAACACACTAACACACTACACACTATACACACTATACACTATACACTATACACTATACACACTATACACTAATACACTATACACACTATACACACTATACACTATACACACTATACACACTATACACTAACACACTATACACTAATACACTATACACTAACACACTATACACACTATACACACTATACAATAACACACTATACACTATACACACTATACACTAACACACTATACACTAACAAACTATACACTAACACACTATACACTAACACACTATACACTAACACACTATACACTAATACACTATACACTAACACACTATACACTATACACTATACACACTATACACACTATACACTATACACTAATACACTATACACTAACACACTATACACTATACACTATACACAATATACACTATACACACTATACACTATACACTATACACACTATACAATAATACACTATACACACTATACACTAATACACTATACACACTATACACTATACACTATACACTATACACACTATACACTATACACTAACACACTATACACTAACAAACTATACACTAACACACTATACACTAACACACTATACACTAACACACTATACACTAATACACTATACACTAACACACTATACACTATACACTATACACACTATACACTATACACTAATACACTATACACTAACACACTATACACTATACACTATACACAATATACACTATACACACTATACACTATACACTATACACACTATACAATAATACACTATACACACTATACACTAATACACTATACACACTATATACTATACACTATACACTATACACACTATACACTATACACTATACACACTATACACTAATACACTATACACACTATACACTATACACTATACACACTATACACTATACACACTATACACTAATACACTAACACACTATACACACTATACACTAACACACTATACACTAACAAACTATACACTAACACACTATACACTAACACACTGTACAGTATACACACTATTGACTAATACACTATACACACTAACACACTACACACTAACACACTATACACTAACACACTATACACTAATACACTATACACTAGCACACTAACACACTAACACACTACACACTATACACACTATACACTATACACTATACACTATACACACTATACACTAATACACTATACACACTATACACTATACACTATACACACTATACACTATACACACTATACACTAATACACTATACACACTATACACTAACACACTATACACTAACAAACTATACACTAACACACTATACACTAACACACTATACACTAATACACTATACACTATCACACTATACACTAATACACTATACACTAACACACTATACACTAACACACTATACACACTATACACACTATACACACTATACACTAACAAACTATACAATATACACTACACACTAATACACTATACACTAACACACTACACATTAACACACTATACACTAACACACTATACACTAACACACTACACACTAATACACTGTACACTAACACACTACACACTAACACACTATACGCTATACACACTATACACTAACAAACTATACACTAACACACTATACACTATACACACTAACACACTATACACACTATACACACTATACACTAACACACTATACACTAACACACTATACACTATACAAACTATACACTAACAACACTATACACTAACACAAACTATACACTATACACACTATACACTAACAAACTATACACTATATCAACAAACTATACACTATAAACTAGCAAACTATACACTAACACACTATACACTAACACACTATAAACTATACAAATTATACTCTAACACACTATACACTAACAAACTATACACTAACACACTATACACTATACACTAACATAATATACACTACTACACTATACACTAATATACTATACACTAATACACTATACACTAACACACTATACACTAATACACTATACACTAACACACTATACACACTATACACACTATACAATAATACACTATACACTATACACACTATACACTAACACACTATACACTAACAAACTATACACTAACACACTATACACTAACACACTATACACTAACACACTATACACTATACACTATACACACTATACACTATAAACACTATACACTAATACACTATACACTAACACACTATACACTAACACACTATACACACTATACACACTATACAATAACACACTATACACTATACACACTAATACACTATACACACTATACACTATAAACACTATACACTAATACACTATACACTAATACACTATACACTAACACACTATACACACTATACACACTATACAATAACAACACACTATACACTATACACACTAATACACTATACACACTATACACTAATACACTATACACTAACACACTATACACACTATACAATAACACACTATACACTATACACACTATTACCTAACACACTATACAATAAAACACTATACACACTATACACTAATACACTATACACACTATACACTATACACACTATACACACTATACACTATACACTAATACACTATACACTAACACACTATACACTATACACTATACACAATATACACTATACACACTATACACTATACACTACACACTATACAATAATACACTATACACACTATACACTATACACTATACACTATACACACTATACACTATACACTATACACACTATACACTAATACACTATACACACTATACACTATACACTATACACACTATACACTATACACATTATACACTAATACACTATACACACTATACACACTATACACTAACACACTACACACTAACAAACTATACACTAACACACTATACACTAACACACTATACAGTATACACACTATTGACTAATACACTATACACACTAACACACTACACACTAACACACTATACACTAACACACTATACACTAATACACTATACACTAGCACACTAACACACTAACACACTACACACTATACACACTATACACTATACACTATACACACTATACACTATACACTATACACACTATACACTAATACACTATACACACTATACACTATACACTATACACACTATACACTATACACACTATACACTAATACACTATACACACTATACACTAACACACTATACACTAACAAACTATACACTAACACACTATACACTAACACACTATACACTAATACACTATACACTATCACACTATACACTAATACACTATACACTAACACACTATACACTAACACACTATACACACTATACACACTATACACTAACAAACTATACAATATACACTACACACTAATACACTATACACTAACACACTACACATTAACACACTATACACTAACACACTATACACTAACACACTACACACTAATACACTGTACACTAACACACTACACACTAACACACTATACGCTGTACACACTATACACTAACAAACTATACACTAACACACTATACACTATACACACTAACACACTATACACACTATACACACTATACACTAACACACTATACACTAACACACTATACACTACACAGACTATACACTAACAAACTATACACTAACACACTATACACTATACACACTATACACTAACAAACTATACACTAACACACTATACACTAACACACTATACACTATACAAACTATACACTAACACACTATACACTAACAAACTATACACTATACACACTATACACTAACAAACTATACACTAACACACTATACACTAACACACTATACACTATACAAATTATACTCTAACACACTATACACTAACAAACTATACACTAACACACTATACACTATACACTAACATAATATACACTACTACACTATACACTAATATACTATACACTAATACACTATACACTAACACACTATACACTAATACACTATACACTAACACACTATACACACTATACACACTATACAATAATACACTATACACTATACACACTATACACTAACACACTATACACTAACAAACTATACACTAACACACTATACACTAACACACTATACACTAACACACTATACACTATACACTATACACACTATACACTATAAACACTATACACTAATACACTATACACTAACACACTATACACTAACACACTATACACACTATACACACTATACAATAACACACTATACACTATACACACTAATACACTATACACACTATACACTATAAACACTATACACTAATACACTATACACTAATACACTATACACTAACACACTATACACACTATACACACTATACAATAACACACTATACACTATACACACTAATACACTATACACACTATACACTAATACACTATACACTAACACACTATACACACTATACAATAACACACTATACACTATACACACTATTACCTAACACACTATACAATAAAACACTATACACACTATACACTAATACACTATACACACTATACACTATACACACTATACACACTATACACTATACACTAATACACTATACACTAACACACTATACACTATACACTATACACAATATACACTATACACACTATACACTATACACTATACACACTATACAATAATACACTATACACACTATACACTATACACTATACACTATACACACTATACACTATACACTATACACACTATACACTAATACACTATACACACTATACACTATACACTATACACACTATACACTATACACACTATACACTAATACACTATACACACTATACACACTATACACTAACACACTATACACTAACAAACTATACACTAACACACTATACACTAACACACTATACAGTATACACACTATTGACTAATACACTATACACACTAACACACTACACACTAACACACTATACACTAACACACTATACACTAATACACTATACACTAGCACACTAACACACTAACACACTACACACTATACACACTATACACTATACACTATACACACTATACACTATACACTATACACACTATACACTAATACACTATACACACTATACACTATACACTATACACACTATACACTATACACACTATACACTAATACACTATACACACTATACACTAACACACTATACACTCAACAAACTATACACTAACACACTATACACTAACACACTATACACTAATACACTATACACTATCACACTATACACTAATACACTATACACTAACACACTATACACTAACACACTATACACACTATACACACTATACACTAACAAACTATACAATATACACTACACACTAATACACTATACACTAACACACTACACATTAACACACTATACACTAACACACTATACACTAACACACTACACACTAATACACTGTACACTAACACACTACACACTAACACACTATACGCTGTACACACTATACACTAACAAACTATACACTAACACACTATACACTATACACTAACATAATATACACTACTACACTATACACTAATATACTATACACTAATACACTATACACTAACACACTATACACTAATACACTATACACTAACACACTATACACACTATACACACTATACAATAATACACTATACACTATACACACTATACACTAACACACTATACACTAACAAACTATACACTAACACACTATACACTAACACACTATACACTAACACACTATACACTATACACTATACACACTATACACTATACACACTATACACTAATACACTATACACTAACACACTATACACACTATACACTAATACACTATACACTAACACACTATACACACTATACACACTATACAATAACACACTATACACTATACACACTAATACACTATACACACTATACACTAATACACTATACACTAACACACTATACACACTATACAATAACACACTATACACTATACACACTATTACCTAACACACTATACAATAAAACACTATACACATTATACACTAATACACTATACACACTATACACTAATACACTATACACACTATACACTATACACTATACACACTATACACTATACACACTATACACTAATACACTATACACTATACACTATACACACTATACACTATACACACTATACACTAACACACTATACACTAACACACTATACACTAACAAACTATACACTAACACACTATACACTAACACACTATACACTATACACACTATACACTAACACACTATACACTAACAAACTATAAACTAACACACTATACACTAACAAACTATACACTAACACACTATACACTAACACACTATACACTAACACACTATACACTAACACACTATACACTATACACACTATACACACTATACACTAACACACTATACACTATACACTAACACACTATACACTAACACACTATACACTATACACTAACACACTATACACTAATACACTATACATATACACTATACACTATACACACTATACACACTATACACTATACACACTATACACACTATACACACTATACACTAACACACTATGCACTATACACTAACACACTATACACTATACACTAACACACTATACACTATACACTAACACACTATACACTATACACTAACACACTATACACTATACACTAACACACTATACACTATACACTAACACACTATACACTAACACACTATACACTATACACTAACACACTATACACACTATACACACTATACACTAACACACTATACACTAATACACTATACACTATACACTATACACTATACACACTATACACACTATACACTAACACACTATACACTAATACACTATACACACTATACACACTATACAATAACACACTATACACTATACACACTATACACTAACACACTATACACTAACAAACTATACACTAACACACTATACACTAACACACTATACACTAACACACTATACACTAATACACTATACACTAACACACTATACACTATACACTATACACACTATACACTAATACACTATACACACTATACACTAATACACTATACACACTATACACTGTACACACTATACACTATACACACTATACACTAACACACTATACACTAACAAACTATACACTAACACACTATACACTAACACACTATACACTAACACACTATACACTAATACACTATACACACTATACACTAATACACTATACACACTATACACTAATACACTATACACACTATACACTATACACTATACACACTATACACTAATAAACTATACACTAACACACTATACACACTATACACTATAAACACAAACACACTACACACTAACACACTATACACTAACACACTATACACTAACACACTATACACTATACACTATACACACTATACACTAATAAACTATACACTAACACACTATACACACTATACACTATACACACTAACACACTACACACTAACACACTATACACTATACACACTATACACTAACACACTATACACTAACAAACTATACACTAACACACTATACACTAACACACTACACACTAATACACTATACACTAACACACTACACACTAACACACTACACACTAACACACTATACACTAACACACTATACACTAACACACTATACACACTATACACTAACACACTATACACTATACACACTATACACTAACACACTATACACTATGCACACTATACACTAACACACAATACACTATACACACTATACACTATACACTATACACACTATACACTAATACACTATACACACTAACACACTATACACTTATACACTATACACACTAACACACTACACACTAACACACTATGCACTATACACACTATACACTAATAAACTATACACTAACACACTATACACACTATACACTATACACACTAACACACTACACACTAACACACTATACACTAACACACTATACACTAACACACTATACACTATACACTATACACACTATACACTAATACACTATACACACTATACACTATACACTATACACACTATACACTAATACACTATACACACTAACACACTATACACTAATACACTATACACACTAACACACTACACACTAACACACTATACACTAACACACTATACACTAACACACTATACACTAACACACTACACACTAATACACTATACACTAACACACTACACACTAACACACTACACACTAACACACTATACACTAACACACTATACACTAACACACTATACACACTATACACTAACACACTATACACACTATACACTAACACACTATACACACAATACACTAACACACTATACACTATACACTAACACACTATACACACACTACACACTATACACTACCACACAATACACTAACACACTATACACACTATACACACTATACACTAACACACTATACACTATACACACTATACACTAACAAACTATACACTAACACACTATACACTAACACACTATACACTATACAAACTATACACTAACACACTATACACTAACACACTATACACACTAACACACTATACACTATAAACACTATACACTATACACACTATACACTATACACTAACACACTATACACACTATACATACTATACACTAACACACTATACACTAACACACTATACACTATACACACTATACACTAACACACTATACACTAACACACTATACACTATACAAACTACACACTAACACACTATACACTAACACACTATACACTATACACACTATACACTAACAAACTATACACTAACACACTATACACTAACACACTATACACTATACAAACTATACACTAACACACTATACACTAACACACTATACACTATACAAACTATACACTAACACATTATACACTAACACACTATACACACTATACACTAACACACTATACACTAACACACTATACACTAACACACTATACACTAACACACTATACACACTATACACTAACACACTATACACTAACACACTATACACTAACACACTATACACTAACACACTATACACACTATACACTAACACACTAAACACACTATACACTAACACACTATACACTATACAAACTATACACTAAC
>NW_027013104.1:0-17187 GCF_036934945.1 Oncorhynchus masou masou
TCATTATTAGTCATGGCCTAGTCAGCTGCATTATTAATCACGGCCTAGCCATCTGCATTATCAGTCACAGCCTAGTCACCTTCATTATTAGTCATAGCCTAGTCATTTGCATTATCAGTCACAACCTAGTCACCTTCATTATTAGTCATGGCCTAGTCAGCTGCATTATTAGTCACGGCCTAGCCATCTGCATTATCAGTCACAGCCTAGTCACCTTCATTATCAGTCACAGCCTAGGCATCTTCATTATTAGTCACAGCCTAGTCACCTTCATTATCAGTCATAAGCTAGTCAACTTCATTATCAGTCATAGCCTAGTCTTCTTCATTATCAGTCACAACCTAGTCACCTTCATTATCAGTCATAAGCTAGTCAACTTCATTATCAGTCATAGCCTAGTCTTCTTCATTATCAGTCACAGCCTAGTCACCTGCATTATCAGTCACAGCCTAGTCAGCTTCATTATCAGTCACAGCCTAGTCACCTTCATTATTAGTCACAGCCTATTCACCTCCACTATTAGTAATAGCCTAGTCATCTTCATTAATAGTCACAGCCTAGTCATCTCAATTATCAGTCACAATCTTGTTATCAGCACAATCAGTCACAGCCAAGTCATCTTCATTATCAGTCACAGCCTAGTTGTCTGCATTATCAGTCATTGCCTAGTCGTCTGCATTATCGGTCATACCCTAGTCGTCTGTATTATCAGCCAAAGCCTGGTCGTCTGTATTATCAGTCATACCCTAGTCGTTTGTATTATCAGTCATACCCTAGTCGTCTGTATTATCAGTCATACCCTAGTCGTTTGTATTATCAGTCATATCATAGCCTAGTCATCATCATTATCAGTCAAATCCTAGTCCACTGCATTATCAATACGCAGCCCTAGTCACCTGCATTATCAGTCATACCCTAGTCGTTTGTATTATCAGTCATATCCTAGTCGTTTGCATTATCAGTCATAGCCTAGTCGTCTGTATTATCAGCCAAAGCCTGGTCGTCTGTATTATCAGTCATACCCTAGTCGTTTGTATTATCAGTCATACCCTAGTCGTCTGTATTATCAGTCATACCCTAGTCGTTTGTATTATCAGTCATATCATAGCCTAGTCATCATCATTATCAGTCAAATCCTAGTCCACTGCATTATCAATCGCAGCCTAGTCACCTGCATTATCAGTCATACCCTAGTCGTTTGTATTATCAGTCATATCCTAGTCGTTTGCATTATCAGTCATAGCCTAGTCGTCTGTATTATCAGTCATAGCCTAGTCGCCTGCATTATCATTCATATCCTAGTCGTTTGCATTATCAGTCATATCCTAGTCATCTTCATTGTCACTCAAAGCCTAGTTGTCTATATTATCAATCACAGCCAAGTCGCCTGCATTATCAGTCATACCCTAGTCGTTTGTATTATCAGTCATAGCCTAGTCGTCTGTATTACCAGTCATAGCCTAGTCGTCTGCATTATCAGTCACAGCCTAGTCGCCTGCATTATCAGTCATACCTAGTCGTTTGTATTATCAGTCATAGCCTAGTCGTCTGTATTATCAGTCATATCCTAGTCATCTTCATTGTCACTCAAAGCCTAGTTGTCTGCATTATCAATCACAGCCTAGTCGCCTGCATTATCAGTCATACCCTAGTCGTTTGTATTATCAGTCATGCCTAGTCGTTTGCATTATCAGTCATAGCCTAGTCCGTCTGTATTATCAGTCATAGCCTAGTCAGCTGCATTATCAGTCATATCCTAGTCATCTTCATTGTCACTCAAAGCCTAGTTGTCTGCATTATCAATCACAGCCTAGTCCTCTGCATTATCAGTCACCTAGTCGTTTGTATTATCAGTCATAGCCCTGTCGTGCTGCATTATCAGTCACAGCCTAGTCGCCTGCATTATCAGTCATACCTAGTCGTTTGTATTATCAGTCATAGCCTAGTCGTCTGTATTATCAGTCATAGCCTAGTCGTCTGCATTATCAGTCATACCCTAGTCGTTTGTATTATCAGTCATACCCTAGTCGTTTGCATTATCAGTCATAGCCTAGTCATCTTTATTATTAGTCATAGCCTAGTCGTCTGCATTATCAGTCATATCCTAGTCATCTTCATTGTCACTCAAAGCCTAGTCGTCTGCATTATCAATCACAGCCTAGTCGTCTGCATTATCAGTCATACGCTAGTCGTTTGTATTATCAGTAATAGCCTAGTCGTCTGTATTATCAGTCATACCCTAGTCGTTTGTATTATCAGTCATACCCTAGTCGTCTGTATTATCAGTCATAGCCTAGTCGTCTGCATTATCAGTCATATCCTAGTCATCTTCATTGTCACTCCAAGGCTAGTCGTCTGCATTATCAGTCATAGCCTAGTCGTCTGTATTATCAGCCATAGCCTAGTCGTCTGCATTATCAGTCATATCCTAGTCGTCTGCATTATCAGTCATATCCTAGTCATCTTCATTGTCACTCAAAGCCTAGTTGTCTATATTATCAATCACAGCCAAGTCGCCTGCATTATCAGTCATACCCTAGTCGTTTGTATTATCAGTCATAGCCTAGTCGTCTGTATTATCAGTCATAGCCTAGTCGTCTGCATTATCAGTCACAGCCTAGTCGCCTTCATTATCAGTCATACCTTAGTCGTCTGTATTATCAGTCATAGCCTAGCCGTCTGCATTATCAGTCATATCCTAGTCATCTTCATTGTCACTCAAAGCCTAGTTGTCTGCATTATCAATCACAGCCTAGTCGCCTGCATTATCAGTCATACCCTAGTCGTTTGTATTATCAGTCATACCCTAGTCGCTTGCATTATCAGTCATAGCCTAGTCGCCTGTATTATCAGTCATAGCCTAGTCGTCTGCATTATCAGTCATATCCTAGTCATCTTCATTGTCACTCAAAGCCATGTTGTCTGCATTATCAATCACAGCCTAGTCCTCTGCATTATCAGTCACCCTAGTTGTTTGTATTATCAATCATAGCCTAGTTGCCTGCATTATCAGTCATACCCTAGTCGTTTGTATTATCAGTCATAGCCTAGTCGTCTGTATTATCAGTCACCCTAGTCGTTTGTATTATCAGTCATAGCCTAGCCGTCTGCATTATCAGTCATATCCTAGTCATCTTCATTGTCACTCAAAGCCTAGTTGTCTGCATTATCAATCACAGCCTAGTCCTCTGCATTATCAGTCACCCTAGTCGTTTGTATTATCAGTCATAGCCTAGTCGTCTGCATTATCAGTCACAGCCTAGTCGCCTGCATTATCAGTCATACCCTAGTCGTTTGTATTATCAGTCATAGCCTAGTCGTCTGTATTATCAGTCATAGCCTAGTCGTCTGCATTATCAGTCATACCCTAGTCGTTTGTATTATCAGTCATACCCTAGTCGTTTGCATTATCAGTCATAGCCTAGTCATCTTTATTATTAGTCATAGCCTAGTCGTCTGCATTATCAGTCATATCCTAGTCATCTTCATTGTCACTCAAAGCCTAGTCGTCTGCATTATCAATCACAGCCTAGTCGTCTGCATTATCAGTCATACGCTAGTCGTTTGTATTATCAGTAATAGCCTAGTCGTCTGTATTATCAGTCATTCCCTAGTCGTTTGTATTATCAGTCATACCCTAGTCGTCTGTATTATCAGTCATAGCCTAGTCGTCTGCATTATCAGTCATATCCTAGTCATCTTCATTGTCACTCCAAGGCTAGTCGTCTGCATTATCAGTCATAGCCTAGTCGTCTGTATTATCAGCCATAGCCTAGTCGTCTGCATTATCAGTCATATCCTAGTCGTCTGCATTATCAGTCATATCCTAGTCATCTTCATTGTCACTCAAAGCCTAGTTGTCTATATTATCAATCACAGCCAAGTCGCCTGCATTATCAGTCATACCCTAGTCGTTTGTATTATCAGTCATAGCCTAGTCGTCTGTATTATCAGTCATAGCCTAGTCGTCTGCATTATCAGTCACAGCCTAGTCGCCTTCATTATCAGTCATACCTTAGTCGTCTGTATTATCAGTCATAGCCTAGCCGTCTGCATTATCAGTCATATCCTAGTCATCTTCATTGTCACTCAAAGCCTAGTTGTCTGCATTATCAATCACAGCCTAGTCGCCTGCATTATCAGTCATACCCTAGTCGTTTGTATTATCAGTCATACCCTAGTCGTTTGCATTATCAGTCATAGCCTAGTCGTCTGTATTATCAGTCATAGCCTAGTCGTCTGCATTATCAGTCATATCCTAGTCATCTTCATTGTCACTCAAAGCCATGTTGTCTGCATTATCAATCACAGCCTAGTCCTCTGCATTATCAGTCACCCTAGTTGTTTGTATTATCAATCATAGCCTAGTTGCCTGCATTATCAGTCATACCCTAGTCGTTTGTATTATCAGTCATAGCCTAGTCGTCTGTATTATCAGTCATAGCCTAGTCGTCTGCATTATCAGTCATACCCTAGTCGTTTGTATTATCAGTCATACCCTAGTCGTTTGCATTATCAGTCATAGCCTAGTCGTCTTTATTATTAGTCATAGCCTAGTCGTCTGCATTATCAGTCATAGCCTAGTCGTCTTCATTGTCACTCAAAGCCTAGTCGTCTGCATTATCAATCACAGCCTAGTCGTCTGTATTATCAGTCATAGCCTAGTCGTCTGCATTATCAGTCATATCCTAGTCATCTTCATTGTCACTCCAAGGCTAGTCGTCTGCATTATCAGTCATAGCCTAGTCGTCTGTATTATCAGCCATAGCCTAGTTGACTGCATTATCCGTTATAGGTTAGTCATCTTCAATGTTAGCTTAAGTCAGATCAACGTAACATTCTAGAGGCACATGCGCGTACCGATAACATGCATGGGGTGTGAATAGCTCCGTTTTGTACTGACAATATTGTGGTTATATTTAAAAACCAGACAACAAAGTTTAAACCAAGCCTTTACATTTCTTAAATCAACATATCCCTAAGCAACTGGGAGCCTCTGCACAACATAGAACCAATCAGTTGGTAAAGCGACGTGGCGACACGAATCCAACAAGCCATGGCTTCCCGCAGACATAAAGACCGGGGAGCAAACGAGAGTAATGAACAGCTTTAGGATATCTAGGAAAACATCGCTAAAATGCTCTCAATGCTCACCACAACCAACTAACTGCTATGATCTGTTGTTAAAAAAAGTAGATTAGCTCTGAAAGAAAGTAGAGGCCATCATGTCAGATGTGCACAAACAAGGCGTTCGCATGAACGAACAAAACATCAAAGTTAGACTTTTGGAAATAAGATGAATTGGACCAGCATGAAAACAGAATGAAACTAAGCAACATAGGAATATTGTCCTTTAAAGATGGGGGGGGGTGAGACCTTTTACAGCTACGTGGTCAAACTAATATCAGAGGAACTTGATGTGGGTACATCGCCAGAGGATCTAGGACGATGCCATAGGATTGGTGTAAAACAGAATGCTAAGTAACCCACACATGGTAAAATGGTCAATCATGTGAAACTATCAACTATCAAAGTCAACATTCTGAAGGCACAGTAGGGGAGGGCAGATGATCAAAATCCACGGCCAGCCCATTTGATTGGTCCAGGACCAGTCTGCTAGGCTGAGAAAGAGATGCAAAGAATACATTCAGATAAGACAGTCACCGGAGGAAAAGAGAATGACATCTCAGTTCCACATACCGCAGTGCTGTGGGTATGGAAGGGAACGCAAAGGATGAAATTCACGAGCACAGATGAAGCCCTAACCAAGCAACGATGAAGCCCTAACCAAGCACAGATGAAGCCCTAACCAAGCACAGATGAAGCCCTAACCAAGCATCAATGAAGCCCTAACCAAGCACCGATGAAGCCCTAACCAAGCACCGATGAAGTTCTAACCAAGCACCAATGAAGCCCTAACCAAGCACCAATGAAGTTCTAACCAAGCACAGATGAAGCCCTAACCAAGCAACGATGAGGCCCTAATCAAGCACAGATGAAGCCCTAACCAAGCACCAATGAAGCCCTAACCAAGCACCAATGAAGCCGTAACCAAGCACCGATGAAGCCCTAACCAAGCACCGATGAAGCCCTAACCAAGCACCAATGAAGCCCTAACCAAGCACCGATGAAGCCCTAACCAAGCACCTATGAAGCCCTAACCAAGCACCAATGAAGCCCTTCGATGAAGCACTAACCAAGCACCGATGAAGCCCTAACCAAGCACCAATGAAGCCCTAACAAGGCACTAATGAAGCCCTAACCAAGCACCGATGAAGTTCTTACCAAGCAAAACGAAGCCCTAACCAAGCACCAATGAAGCCCTAACCAAGCACCAATGAAGCCCTAACCAAGCACCGATGAAGCCCTAACCAAGCACCAATGAAGCCCTAACCAAGCACCAATGAAGCCCTAACAAGGCACCAATGAAGCCCTAACCACAACAATGAAGCCCTAACCAAGCACCAATGAAGCCCTAACCAAGCACCAATGAAGCCCTAACCAAGCACCGATGAAGCCCTAACCAAGCACCGATGAAGCCCTAACCAAGCACTGATGAAGCCCTAACCAAGCACCAATGAAGTTCTTACCAAGCAAAAACGAAGCCCTAACCAAGCACCAATGAAGTTCTTACCAAGCAAAAACGAAGCCCTAACCAAGCACCGATGAAGCCCTAACCAAGCACCGATGAAGCCCTAACCACGCACCATGAAGCCCTAACCAAGCACCGATGAAACCCTAACCAAGCACCGAAGAAGCCCTAACCAAGCACTGATGAAGCCCTAACCAAGCACCGATGAAGCCCTAACCAAGCACCGATGAAGCCATAACCAAGCACCGATGAAGCCGTAACCAAGCACCAATGAAGCCCTAACCAAGCACCGATGAAGCCCTAACCAAGCACCTATGAAGCCCTAACCAAGCACCAATGAAGCCCTAACAAGGCACCGATGAAGCACTAACCAAGCACCGATGAAGCCCTAACCAAGCACCAATGAAGCCCTAACAAGGCACTAATGAAGCCCTAACCAAGCACCGATGAAGTTCTTACCAAGCAAAAACGAAGCCCTAACCAAGCACCAATGAAGTTCTTACCAAGCACCGATGAAGCCCTAACCAAGCACCGATGAAGCCCTAACTAAGCACCAATGAAGCCCTAACCAAGCACCAATGAAGCCCTAACAAGGCACCAATGAAGCCCTAACCAAGCAACAATGAAGCCCTAACCAAGCACCAATGAAGCCCTAACCAAGCACCAATGAAGCCCTAACCAAGCACCGATGAAGCCCTAACCAAGCACCGATGAAGCCCTAACCAAGCACTGATGAAGCCCTAACCAAGCACCAATGAAGTTCTTACCAAGCAAAAACGAAGCCCTAACCAAGCACCAATGAAGTTCTTACCAAGCAAAAACGAAGCCCTAACCAAGCACCGATGAAGCCCTAACCAAGCACCGATGAAGCCCTAACCACGCACCGATGAAGCCCTAACCAAGCACCGATGAAACCCTAACCAAGCACCGAAGAAGCCCTAACCAAGCACTGATGAAGCCCTAACCAAGCACCGATGAAGCCCTAACCAAGCACCGATGAAGCCATAACCAAGCACCGATGAAGCCGTAACCAAGCACCAATGAAGCCCTAACCAAGCACCGATGAAGCCCTAACCAAGCACCAATGAAGCCCTAACCAAGCACCAATGAAGCCCTAACCAAGCACCAATGAAGCCCTAACCAAGCACCAATGAAGCCCTAACCAAGCACCGATGAAGCCCTAACCAAGCACCAATGAAGCCCTAACCAAGCACCAATGAAGCCCTAACCAAGCACCGATGAAGCCCTAACCAAGCACCGATGAAGCCCTAACCAAGCACCAATGAAGCACTAACAAGGCACCAATGAAGCACTAACAAGGCACCGATGAAGCACTAACAAGGCACCGATGAAGCCCTAACCAAGCACCAATGAAGCCCTAACCAAGCACCGATGAAGCCCTAACCAAGCACCGATGAAGCCCTAACCAAGCACCGAAGAAGCCCTAACCAAGCACCAATGAAGTTCTAACCAAGCACCGATGAAGCCCTAACCAAGCACCGATGAAGCCCTAACCAAGCACCAATGAAGTTCTAACCAAGCACCAATGAAGCCCTAACCAAGCACCGATGAAGCCCTAACCAAGCACCAATGAAGCCCTAACCAAGCACCGATGTAGCCCTAACCAAGCACCGATGAAGCCCTAACCAAGCACCGATGAAGCACTAACAAGGCACAGATGAAGCCCTAACCAAGCACCAATGAAGCCCTAACCAAGCACCGATGAAGCCCTAACCAAGCACCAATGAAGCCCTAACCAAGCACCGATGAAGCCCTAACCAAGCACCAATGAAGCCCTAACCAAGCACCGATGAAGCCCTAACCAAGCACCGATGAAGCCCTAACCAAGCACCAATGAAGCCCTAACCAAGCACCAATGAAGCACTAACAAGGCACCAATGAAGCACTAACAAGGCACCGATGAAGCCCTAACCAAGCACCAATGAAGCCCTAACCAAGCACCGATGAAGCCCTAACCAAGCACCAATGAAGCCCTAACCAAGCACCGATGAAGCCCTAACCAAGCACTGATGAAGCCCTAACCAAGCACCGATGAAGTTCTAACCAAGCACCAATGAAGCCCTAACCAAGCACCGATGAAGCCCTAACCAAGCACCGATGAAGCCCTAACAAGGCACAGATGAAGCCCTAACCAACGACCAATGAAGCCCTAACCAAGCACCAATGAAGCCCTAACCAAGCACCGATGAAGCCCTAACCAAGCACCGATGAAGCCCTAACCAAGCACCAATGAAGTTCTAACCAAGCACCAATGAAGCCCTAACCAAGCACCGATGAAGCCCTAACCAAGCACCAATGAAGCCCTAACCAAGCACCGATGAAGCCCTAACCAAGCACCGATGAAGCCCTAACCAAGCACCGATGAAGCACTAACAAGGCACAGATGAAGCCCTAACCAAGCACCAATGAAGCCCTAACCAAGCACCAATGAAGCCCTAACCAAGCACTGATGAAGCCCTAACCAAGCACCAATGAAGCCCTAACAAGTCACCAATGAAGCACTAACCAAGCATTGATGAAGCCCTAACCAAGCATTGATGAAGCCCTAACCAAGCACCAATGAAGCCCTATCCAAGCACAGATGAAGCCATAACCAAGCACTGATGAAGCCCTAACCAAGCACTGATGAAGCCCTAACCAAGCACTGATGAAGCCCTAACCAAGCACTGATGAAGCCCTAACCAAGCACTGATGAAGCCCTAACCAAGCACTGATGAAGCCCTAACCAAGCACTGATGAAGCCCTAACCAAGCACAGATGAAGCCCTAACCAAGCACTGATGAAGCCCTAACCAGACTGCAAGAAACCTTTTCCAGTTGAAGGAGAGCCCCCTGCCCTGAGGAGAAAAAGAAGAGTGAAAAGAGAAAAGGATGAGACAGGCTTGGCGTTGGGGGGGGGAACTGGGAAGTGGAGGTGGAGAGGGACAAGCTTAGTGACACCACAGTGAAAATACAGTTAGTGACAGAATATAGATAATAACCTGAACTCATCTTCAAGACCTGAAATGTATTAAAAACGTAAACATAAATATTTTTACCATTGAAAACTGTAGACAAGGAAAAGACGACCACCGACATCATTTGGGATGCTTAAACTAAATATTAGACGCTGGTGAAACATTTGTGTGGTGGAGAGAGAAAAGCATCAGGGATGAACCGCTTTTCCATAGAGTTGTATATGATATTCTGGAACAAAGTAGCAGCCCTTACCTACACAAATGACAACTTAAGTCACTCAATTGAGTGCTTCCTAGTTCCATGTATCAAACCATTATTTCAGTGATTTTAATAAAACTAGGAAAATCTGGAGTTTCCCCTACAGATTACAGACCTGTAAATTTGATAAATTGGTGACAATAAAATAATAGCAAAAGTCATGAGCAACAGAATGGCAAGTCTTGACAGACTTGATACATATCAATCAAATGGCGTTTTATTAAAATTTAGACACTTACGAACAAATACAAGAACATATTTCAGGATATTACAATACACTAAAAACAATGTGTAGATTTATCCACAATGGCTGTTGATACCGACAAGGCTTTCTATCATCTTGAGTGGTCATTTCTATTCAAAATATTGGAAACATTTAACTTACAGCTGAATAATACATTTCATAAAAATATGATATAAATATCCAAAAGCAAAAATATACACAAATCATATACTATCAGCTTAAACCCCCCTCCAGTTAGCACTGGCAATTCAATAGCTTGCTGAAAAAAATTGGTAATACGTGAACATAAACTACATTTATTTGCAGCTCATCTTCTGATACACCTGACTAATATTGACCACTCGTAGCCCCCTTGTAAAAAATACTCTAAAATCTCAACATGTAAAATGAACGTGCAAAACGTAAATATAAAAATTATTTAAAAACAATAATAACTTTACGTGGACCAATCACGACTCAGGATATGACCCAGATGCATACTTAGGAGGCGGATAGTTCTTATTCTCCGAATATTTATTTTAAACAAAGGGGCAGGAAAAGGGCAGTCGACGGCAGGCAGAGGTTTATAATCCAAGGCAGAGTCAATCAGGGACAGGGCAGGCAGAAATGTCAGAACCCGGGAAGACTAGAAACAAGAACTAGAGAAACAGGAAACATGCTGGTAAGACCTGACAAAGAGAAACTGGAAACAGACAAACAGAAAAAATGTAGGTATAAATACACAGGGGATAATGGACAAAATAGAGACACCTGGACGGGGATGAGACAAGCACAAGACAGGTGAAACAGGATCAGGTGACACACACAACATATTAACATCTTCGGGAACGTTCGAGCTAACGTAGGCTAATGCGATTAGCATGAGGTCGTAAGTGACACGATCATTTCACAGGACATAGACATGTCTGATATTGTCAGAAAGCTTCAATTCTTGTTAATCTAATTTATCTGTCCACTACAGTAGCTATTAGAGTGAAAGAATACCATGCTATTGTTTGTTGGAGAGTGCACAATTTTGAACACGAAAAGTTATTAATAAAACAAATTAGGCACAGTTGGGCAGTCTTGAAACAAAGGTTTGAACAGAAATGCAATGCTTCATTGTATCAGTCTAGAACATTGCACATACACTGGTGCCATCTATTGGCCAAACTCTAAATTGGACCTGGGCTGGAATAATACATGATGGCCTTCTTACATTTAAAAGATGATGATACAAACAAATACAAAAGTTTGTTTATTCTTTGTATTATCTTTTACCAGATCTATTGTGTTATATTCTCCCTTACATTCCTTTCACATTTCCATAAACTTCAAAGTGTTTCCATACCTCAAAGTGTTTCCTATAGGAAAGTTTTACACAATCCTTCAATTATTATTATATATTTCTTTACAAGGGGCTAACTTTCACTGGGATGGGGAGGACATGTCATGTGTGTGTGTCCCCACACACACACACACACACACATTCCGAAATTGCATTTTGCATCCCTGGTTTTGGAATTGTATCAACTCACCACCCAAGGACTTCACTTGTGATATACAGTTAAATAAATTAATGAGAAACAATGGGAACATATTGAAGATCCATAGGATCCTCAGCAGAATGTTGTATCATATCGAACGGAATGGGAGTGATGGAACATAACAGAGGGGAGTGATGGAACATATCAAACAGAATGGGAGTGATGGAACATATCAAACAGAATGGGAGTGATGGAACATATCAAACAGAATGGGAGTGTTGGAACATATCAAACAGAATGGGAGTGTTGGAACATATCAAAAATAATGGGAGTGTTGGAACATATCAAACAGAATGGGAGTGTTGGAACATATCAAACAGAATGGGAGTGTTGGAACATATCAAACAGAATGGGAGTGTTGGAACATAACAGAGTGGGAGTGTTGGAACATATCAAACAGAGTGGGAGTGATGGAACATATCAAAAAGAATGGGAGTGATGGAACATATCAAACAGAATGGGAGTGTTGGAACATAACAGAATGGGAGTGATGGAACATATCAAACAGAATGGGAGTGTTGTATCATATCAAAAAGAATGGGAGTGATGGAACATATAAAACAGAATGGGAGTGTTGGAACATAACAGAGTGGGAGTGTTGGAACATATCAAACAGAGTGGGAGTGATGGAACATATCAAAAAGAATGGGAGTGATGGAACATATCAAACAGAATGGGAGTGTTGGAACATAACAGAATGGGAGTGATGGAACATATCAAACAGAATGGGAGTGTTGTATCATATCAAAAAGAATGGGAGTGATGGAACATATAAAACAGAATGGGAGTGTTGGAACATAACAGAGTGGGAGTGTTGGAACATATCAAACAGAGTGGGAGTGATGGAACATATCAAACAGAATGGGAGTGATGGAACATATCAAACAGAATGGGAGTGATGGAACATATCAAACAGAGTGGGAGTGATGGAACATATCAAACAGAATGGGAGTGTTGGAACATATCAAACAGAATGGGAATGTTGGAACATATCAGAGTGGGAGTGATGGAACATATCAAACAGAATGGGAGTGTTGGAGCATATCAAACAGAATGGGAGTGTTGGAACATATCAAACAGAATGGGAGTGTTGGAACATATCAAACAGAATGGGAGTGTTGGAACATATCAAACAGAATGGGAGTGTTGGAACATATCAAACAGAATGGGAGTGATGGAACATATCAAACAGAATGGGAGTGATGGAACATATCAAACAGAATGGGAGTGTTGGAACATAACAGAATGGGAGTGATGGAACATATCAAACAGAATGGGAGTGTTGGAACATATCAAACAGAATGGGAGTGTTGGAACATATCAAACAGAATGGGAGTGTTGGAACATATCAAACAGAATGGGAGTGTTGTATCATATCAAACGGAATGGGAGTGATGGAACATAATAAATTGAATGGGAGTGATGGAACATAACAGAGTGGGAGTGATGGAACATATTGAACAGAATGGGAGTGATGGAACATATAAAACAGAATGGGAGTGTTGGAACATAACAGAGTGGGAGTGTTGGAACATATCAAACAGAGTGGGAGTGATGAAAACATATCAAACAGAATGGGAGTGATGGAACATATCAAACAGAATGGGAGTGATGGAACATATCAAACAGAATGGGAGTGATGGAACATATCAAACAGAATGGGAGTGATGGAACATATCAAACAGAATGGGAGTGTTGGAACATATCAAACAGAATGGGATATGGAACATATCAAACAGAATGGGAGTGATGGAACATATCAAACAGAATGGGAGTGATGGAACATATCAAACAGAATGGGAGTGTTGGAACATATCAAACAGAATGGGAGTGTTGGAACATATCAAACAGAATGGGAGTGATGGAACATATCAAACAGAATGGGAGTGTTGTATCATATCAAACGGAATGGGAGTGATGGAACATAATAAATTGAATGGGAGTGTTGGAACATATCAAACAGAATGGGAGTGTTGGAACATATCAAACAGAATGGGAGTGTTGGAACATATCAAACAGAATGGGAGTGATGGAACATATCAAACAGAATGGGAGTGTTGGAACATCAAACAGAATGGGAGTGATGGAACATATCAAACAGAATGGGAGTGATGGAACATATCAAACAGAATGGGAGTGTTGGAACATAACAGAGTGGAGAGTTGGAACATATCAAACAGAGTGGGAGTGATGGAACATATAAACAGAATGGGAGTGATGGAACATATCAAACAGAATGGGAGTGATGGAACATATCAAACAGAATGGGAGTGGAACATAACAGAGTGAGTGTTGGAACATATCAAACAGAATGGGAGTGTTGGAACATATCAAACAGAATGGGAGTGATGGAACATATCAAACAGAATGGGAGTGTTGGAACATATCAAACATAATGGGAGTGTTGGAACATATCAAACAGAATGGGAGTGTTGGAACATATCAAACAGAATGGAAGTGTTGGAACATATCATACAGAGTGTTGGGAATGGGGAGTGATGGAACATATCAAACAGAATGGGAGTGTTGGAACATAACAGAGTGGGAGTGATGGAACATATTGAACAGAATGGGAGTGATGGAACATATAAAACAGAATGGGAGTGTTGGAACATAACAGAGTGGGAGTGTTGGAACATATCAAACAGAGTGGGAGTGATGGAACATATCAAACAGAATGGGAGTGATGGAACATATCAAACAGAATGGGAGTGATGGAACATATCAAACAGAATGGGAGTGATGGAACATATCAAACAGAATGGGAGTGATGGAACATATCAAACAGAATGGGAGTGTTGGAACATAACATATGGAACATATCAAACAGAATGGGAGTGTTGGAACATATCAAACAGAATGGGAGTGTTGGAACATATCAAACAGAAATGGAACATAACAGAGTGTTGGAACATATCAAACAGAAGTGTTGGAACATAACAGAGTGAGTTGAACATATCAAACAGAGTGGGAGTGATGGAACATATCAAACAGAATGGGAGTGATGGAACATATCAAACAGAATGGGAGTGATGGAACATATCAAACAGAATGGGATGGGAGTGATGGAACATATAACAGAATGGGAGTGTTGGAACATATCAAACAGAATGGGAGTGATGGAACATATCAAACAGAATGGGAGTGTTGGAACATATCAAACAGAATGGGAGTGTTGGAACATATCAAACAGAATGGGAGTGTTGGAACATATCAAACAGAATGAAAGTGTTGGAACATATCATACAGAATGGGAGTGTTGGAACATATCAAACAGAATGGGAGTGATGGAACATATCAAACAGAATGGGAGTGTTGGAACATATAACAGTGTGGGAGTGTTGGAACATATCAAACAGAATGGGAGTGATGGAACATATCAAACAGAATGGGAGTGATGGAACATATCAAACAGAATGGGAGTGTTGGAACATATCAAACAGAATGGGAGTGTTGGAACATATCAAACAGAATGGGAGTGATGGAACATATCAAACAGAATGGGAATCATATCAAACAGAATGGGAGTGATGGAACATATCAAACAGAATGGGAGTGATGGAACATATCAAACAGAATGGGAGTGTTGGAACATAACAGAGTGGGAGTGATGGAACATATCAAACAGAATGGGAGTGTTGGAACATATCAAACAGAATGGGAGTGTTGGAACATATCAAACAGAATGGGAGTGATGGAACATATAAAACAGAATGGGAGTGTTGGAACATATCAAACAGAATGGGAGTGTTGGAACATATCAAACAGAATGGGAGTGATGGAACATATCAAACAGAATGGGAGTGTTGTATCATATCAAACGGAATGGGAGTGATGGAATATAACAGAGTGGGAGTGATGGAACATATCAAACAGAATGGGAGTAATGGAACATAACAAACAGCATGGGAGTGATGGAACATATCAAACAGAGTGGGAGTGATGGAACATATCAAACAGAATGGGAGTAATGGAACATAACAAACAGCATGGGAGTGATGGAACATATCAAACAGAATGGGAGTGATGGAACATAATAAATTGAATGGGAGTGTTGGAACATATCAAACAGAATGGGAGTGATGGAATATAACAGAGTGGGAGTGATGGAACATATCAAACAGAATGGGAGTAATGGAACATAACAAACAGCATGGGAGTGATGGAACATATCAAACAGAGTGGGAGTGATGGAACATATCAAACAAAATGGGAGTGATGGAACATATCAAACAGAATGGGAGTGTTGTATCATATCAAACGGAATGGGAGTGATGGAACATAATAAATTGAATGGGAGTGTTGGAACATATCAAACAGAATGGGAGTGATGGAATATAACAGAGTGGGAGTGATGGAACATATCAAACAGAATGGGAGTGTTGGAACATATCAAACAGAATGGGAGTGATGGAACATATCAAACAGAATGGGAGTGTTGGAACATATCAAACAGAATGGGAGTGTTGGAACATATCAAACAGAATGGGAGTGTTGGAACATATCAAACAGAATGGAAGTGTTGGAACATATCATACAGAATGGGAGTGTTGGAACATATCAAACAGAATGGGAGTGATGGAACATATCAAACAGAATGGGAGTGTTGGAACATAACAGAGTGGGAGTGTTGGAACATATCAAACAGAATGGGAGTGATGGAACATATCAAACAGAATGGGAGTGATGGAACATATCAAACAGAATGGGAGTGTTGGAACATATCAAACAGAATGGGAGTGTTGGAACATATCAAACAGAATGGGAGTGATGGAACATATCAAACAGAATGGGAGTGTTGTATCATATCAAACGGAATGGGAGTGATGGAACATAACAGAGTGGGAGTGTTGGAACATATCAAACAGAGTGGGAGTGATGGAACATATTGAACAGAATGGGAGTGATGGAACATATAAAACAGAATGGGAGTGATGGAATATAACAGAGTGGGAGTGATGGAACATATCAAACAGAATGGGAGTAATGGAACATATCAAACAGCATGGAGTGATGGAACATATCAAACAGAGTGGGAGTGATGGAACATATCAAACAAAATGGGAGTGATGGAACATATCAAACAGAATGGGAGTGTTGGATCATATCAAACGGAATGGGAGTGATGGAACATAAAATTGAATGGGAGTGTTGGAACATATCAAACAGAATGGGAGTGTTGGAACATAACAGAGTGGGAGTGTTGGAACATATCAAACAGAATGGGAGTGTTGGAACATATAAACATATCATACATAATGGGAGTGTTGGAACATATCAAACAGAATGGGAGTGATGAAACATATCAAACAGAATGGGATGATGAAGTAGAGTTGGACAAACATATAAGGAACATAACAGAGTGGGAGGAATGGGAGTGTTGGAACATATCAAACAGAATGGGAGTGTTGGAACATATCAACAGAATGGGAGGAACATATCAAACAGAATGGGAGTGATGGATCATATCAACGGAATGGAGTGATGGAACATAATAAATTGAATGGGAGTGTTAAAGCATATCAAACAGAATGGGAGTGTTGGAACATAACAGAGTGGGAGTGTTGGAACATAACAGAGTGGGAGTGT
>NW_027013105.1:0-17186 GCF_036934945.1 Oncorhynchus masou masou
GAGCATTAAGGTGTCCATTTTTCTGTGGATTAGGTGAATGTCTCCATCAACGTCCCACCCACTATAAACAGAACATGGCTACCATGGTTACCATGCTTCTAGACCCGTTTCATGGGAACGTCGTCTGATGATCCCAAACAAACGTACACGTCTTGTTACTGTTGCCGAGCCAATCGAGGCCCTGATTGGTGAACCCACTGATCCATTCATGGCTCATCATCTGTTGTCAAGGGATACTCGAACTGTTTTCAACGTACATATTTGACATACACGATGCCATTGTGAATGTTCATTTATAAACAGTAATAATTTTTCAACATGTCCTCACCTGGGATTTGAACTCACAACCTGTTGGTTCACGGTACTCCGATCTCCCCTCTACTCCTCCATGTCTGTGTCAGCTATCAGTTCATCTGACGAGTCTCATCATTCAGTTGATTTGATTTACTTCTTTCAGAAATGTAGGAGCTCTTTCTGCATAGTTTTCTAACGTTGGTGCTTTTTCTAGACTTTTAACAGAGCTGAGATTTACTTCAGTGTATTCACCCTGTTCCTTACAGCCTTTCAACTATCAAGTTGTTTCAGATTTACACAAGTGCCTAGGGAAAAGGGTTTAGGGTGTAGGGCTTCTTCTGGACATGAGAGGTCCTAACTACACTTGCCCAATTAGCACATGGCCTAGAGATATCCCTTATTGTTGACAGTGGTTCGGTTGTCATTGGTGCTGGTGGTTCAAAACCCTACTCACATGTTAATGTCACCAGTTCGATCACGCCCATCTGATCTAATGAAAGCCACATTTTCACTACCTCATATATGATCTGTATAGCAAAGAGAGCTCTTCGGTCTTGTGTTCCACATATACCTTGTAGAAGACATTTTAATTCGATCAGATAGGTTGTTAACTGTTGACAAATAATGACAGAAACATATTGTGGCGTTTAACGGGTTTTCCCCTGAGATCTTAAACTTCTACTAGCTTAAATAACAAATGGACAGAGGACGGATGTATGGTTAACGCCAACAGGTGTTTTGTTACACTGCACGGGGTAACGGAGAGCTACACGAAACAACCAACCTAGCCTGAACTTGCTGGCCATAAATCCCAGGCCAGCAGGACTTCTCTCCCCAGAGAGATAATCATGAGAGAGAGTGAAATGGGGCTCTCCCCATAGTTCTTTCCCCACAAACCTACAGTGGGGCAAAACAGTATTTAGTCAGCCACCAATTGTGCAAGTTCTCCACTTAAAAAGATGAGAGAGGCCTGTAATTTATCATATGTACACTTAACTATGACAGACAAAATGAGAAGAAAAAAAAATCCAGAAAATCTGACAGGAGTAGTAGGAAGGATCGGAGGACCAATGCGCAGCGTGGTAAGTGTTCATGATATTTATTATAACTCTATAGAATAAAACAAAGAGAACGAAATCAAATCAAATCAAATTTATTTATATAGCCCTTCGTACATCAGCTGATATCTCAAAGTGCTGTACAGAACCCAGCCTAAAACCCCAAACAGCAAACAATGCAGGTGTAGAAAGCACGGTGGCTAGGAAAAACTCCCTAGAAAGGCCAAAACCTATGAAGAAACCTAGAGAGGAACCAGGCTATGAGGGGTGGCCAGTCCTCTTCTGGCTGTGCCGGGTAGAGATTATAACAGAACATGGCCAAGATGTTCAAATGTTCATAAACACTCAACAGAAAATAATCACCCACCACTCAAAGGTGAAACCAGGCCGCCTAAGTATGGTTCTCAATCAGGGACAACGATTGACAGCTGCCTCTGATTGAGAACCATACCAGGCCAAATACAGAAATACCAAATTATAGAAAAAAGAACAGACTGCCCACCCCAACTCACACCCTGACCATACAAAGACAAAACAAAGGAACTAAGGACAGAACTTGACAGCTTTATATATATATATATAGTGCTTCTACAACTGCATTGCTTGCATGTTTGGGGATTTTAGGCTGGATTTCTGTACAGCACTTTGTGGCATCAGCTGATAAATTAAATAAATTTGATTTGAAATTGTGTCTCGTCCCGTGGCAGTCAACGAGGTTTCCCCTCTTGTTTGGGTACAGTCCAGTGTTATTGTGTTTGGGTACGGTCCGGTGTTATTGTGTTTGGGTACAGTCCGGTGTCATTGTGTTTGGGTACAGTCCGGTGTCATTGTGTTTGGGTACAGTCCGGTGTCATTGTGTTTGGGTACAGTCCAGTGTTATTGTGTTTGGGTACAGTCCGGTGTCATTGTGTTTGGGTACAGTCCGGTGTCATTGTGTTTGGGTACAGTCCGGTGTTATTGTGTTTGGGTACAGTCCAGTGTTAGTGTGTTTGGGTACAGTCCAGTGTTATTGTGTTTGGGTACAGTCGGTGTCATTGTGTTTGGGTCGATCCGGTGTCATTGTGTTTGGGTACAGTCCGGTGTCATTGTGTTTGGGTACAGTCCAGTGTCATTGTGTTTGGGTACAGTCCGGTGTCATTGTGTTTGGGTACAGTCCGGTGTCATTGTGTTTGGGTACAGTCCAGTGTCATTGTGTTTGGGTACAGTCCGGTGTCATTGTGTTTGGGGTACAGTCCAGTGTCATTGTGTTTGGGTACAGTCCGGTGTCATTGTGTTTGGGTACAGTCCGGTGTCTGTTGTGTTTGGGTACAGTCCAGTGTCATTGTGTTTGGGTACAGTCCGGGTGTCATTGTGTTTGGGTACAGTCCAGTGTTAGTGTGTTTGGGTACAGTCCGGTGTCATTGTGTTTGGGTACAGTCCGGTGTCATTGTGTTTGGGTACAGTCCAGTGTCATTGTGTTTGGTACAGTCCGGTGTCATTGTGTTTGGGTACAGTCCGGTGTCATTGTGTTTGGGTACAGTCCAGTGTTATTGTGTTTGGGTACAGTCCGGTGTCATTGTGTTTGGGTACAGTTCGGTGTTATTGTGTTTGGGTACAGTCCGGTGTTATTGTGTGTTTGGGTACAGTCCGGTGTCATTGTGTTTGGGTTTACAGTCCGGTGTCATTGTGTTTGGGTACAGTCCGGTGTCATTGTGTTTAGGTACAGTCCAGTGTTATTGTGTTTGGGTACAGTCCAGTGTTATTGTGTTTGGGTACAGTCCAGTGTTATTGTGTTTGGGTACAGTCCGGTGTCATTGTGTTTGGGTACAGTCCAGTGTCATTGTGTTTGGGTACAGTCCGGTGTCATTGTGTTTGGGTACAGTCCGGTGTCATTGTGTTTGGGTACAGTCCAGTGTCATTGTGTTTGGGTACAGTCCGGTGTCATTGTGTTTGGGTACAGTCCGGTGTCATTGTGTTTTGGGTACAGTCCAGTGTCATTGTGTTTGGGTACAGTCCGGTGTCATTGTGTTTGGGTACAGTCCAGTGTTAGTGTGTTTGGGTACAGTCCAGTGTTATTGTGTTTGGGTACAGTCCAGTGTTATTGGATTGCCATTTTTTGGTTACTACTCGGGGCTCCCGAGTGGCGCAACGGTCTAAGGCACAGCATTTCAGTGCTAGAGACGTCACTACATACCCTGGTTCGATTCCAGGCTGTATCACAACCAGCTATGATCGGGAGTCCCCTAGGCGACGCTTATAAAATTGGGGTAGGCCGTCATTGTAAAATAAGCACTAGTTTAACTACTTAAATAAGTTTAAAATGAAAGATAGTGACCAATGGGACACCGACAACCCACAGGTAGGTGTGGAGGGCAATAGGTGGATCAGTGTAATGGTACCCCTACTGTCTCTTCTGTGGTGTAGAGCCCTGTGGTGCCTCTAATGTCTCTCTGTGGTGTAGAGCCCTGTGGTGCCCCTACTGTCTCTCTCAGGTGTGGTAGAGCCCTGTGGTGCCTCTACTGTCTCTCTGTGGTGTAGAGCCCTGTGGTGCCTCTACTGTCTCTCTGTGGTGTAGAGCCTTAGTGGTGCCTCTACTGTCTCTCTGTGGTGTAGAGCCCAGTGGTGTCCCTAATGTCTCTCTGTGGTGTAGAGCCCTGTGGTGCCCCTACTGTCTCTCTGTGGTGTAGAGCCTTGGTGGTTCCCCTACTGTCTCTCTGTGGTGTGGAGACCAGTGGTGCCCCTACTGTCTCTCTGTGGTGTAGAGCCCAGTGGTTCCTCTACTGTCTCTGTGGTGTAGAGCCCAGTGGTTCCTCTACTGTCTCTGTGGTGTAGAGCCTTAGTGGTGCCCCTACTGCCTCTCTGTGGTGTAGAGCCCTGTGGTGCCCCTATTGTCTCTCTGTGGTGTAGAGCCCTGTGGTGCCTCTACTGTCTCTCTGTGGTGTAGAGCCCTGTGGTGCCTCTACTGTCTCTCTGTGGTGTAGAGCCCTGTGGTGCCTCTAATGTCTCTCTGTGGTGTAGAGCCCTGTGGTGCCCCTACTGTCTCTCTGTGGTGTAGAGCCCTGTGGTGCCTCTACTGTCTCTCTGTGGTGTAGAGCCCTGTGGTGCCTCTACTGTCTCTCTGTGGTGTAGAGCCCTGTGGTGCCTCTACTGTCTCTCTGTGGTGTAGAGCCTTAGTGGTGCCCCTACTGTCTCTCTGTGGTGTAGAGCCCAGTGGTGTCCCTAATGTCTCTCTGTGGTGTAGAGCCCTGTGGTTCCCCTACTGTCTCTCTGTGGTGTAGAGCCCAGTGGTTCCTCTACTGTCTCTGTGGTGTAGAGCCCAGTGGTTCCTCTACTGTCTCTGTGGTGTAGAGCCTTAGTGGTGCCCCTACTGCCTTCTGTGGTGTAGAGCCTCTTAGTGCCCCTATTGTCTCTCTCTGGTGTAGAGCCCTGTGGTGCCTCTACTGTCTCTCTGTGGTGTAGAGCCCTGTGGTGCCTCTACTGTCTCTCTGTGGTGTAGAGCCCTGTGGTGCCCCTACTGTCTCTCTGTGGTGCCCCTACTGTCTCTCTGTGATGTAGAGCCCAGTGGTTCCTCTACTGTCTCTGTGGTGTAGAGCCCTGTGGTGCCCCTACTGCCTCTCTGTGGTGTAGAGCCCTGTGGTGCCTCTACTGTCTCTCTGTGGTGTAGAGCCCTGTGGTGCCTCTACTGTCTCTCTGTGGTGTAGAGCCCTGTGGTGCCTCTACTGTCTCTCTGTGGTGTAGAGCCCTGTGGTGCCTCTACTGTCTCTCTGTGGTGTAGAGCCCTGTGGTGCCCCTACTGTCTCTCTGTGGTGCCCCTACTGTCTCTCTGTGGTGTAGAGCCCTGTGGTGCCTCTACTGTCTCTCTGTGGTGTAGAGCCCTGTGGTGCCTCTACTGTCTCTCTGGGGTGTAGAGCACTGTGGTGCCTCTACTGTCTCTCTGTGGTGTAGAGCCCTGTGGTGCCTCTACTGTCTCTCTGTGGTGTAGAGCCCAGTGGTTCCTCTACTGTCTCTGTGGTGTAGAGCCCAGTGGTTCCTCTACTGTCTCTGTGGTGAAGAGCCTTAGTGGTGCCCCTACTGCCTCTCTGTGGTGTAGAGCCCTGTGGTTCCTCTACTGTCTCTCTGTGGTGTAGAGCCCTGTGGTGCCTCTACTGTCTCTCTGTGGTGTAGAGCCCTGTGATACCCCTACTGTCTCTCTGTGGTGTAGAGCCCAGTGGTTCCTCTACTGTCTCTGTGGTGTAGAGCCTTAGTGGTGCCCCTACTGCCTCTCTGTGGTGTAGAGCCCTGTGGTGCCCCTACTGTCTCTCTGTGGTGTAGAGCCCTGTGGTGCCTCTACTGTCTCTCTGTGGTGTAGAGCCCTGTGGTGCCTCTACTGTGTCTCTGTGGTGCCCCTACTGTCTCTCTGTGGTGTAGAGCCCTGTGGTGCCTCTACTGTCTCTCTGTGGTGTAGAGCCCTGTGGTGCCTCTACTGTCTCTCTGTGGTGTAGAGCCCTGTGGTGCCTCTACTGTCTCTCTGTGGTGTAGAGCTCTGTGGTGCCTCTACTGTCTCTCTGTGGCGTAGAGCCCTGTGGTGCCCCTACATTCTCTCTGTGGTGTAGAGCCCTGTGGTGCCTCTACTGTCTCTGTGGTGTAGAGCCCAGTGGTTCCTCTACTGTCTCTGTGGTGTAGAGCCCTGTGGTGCCCCTACTCTGTCTCTGTGGTGCCCCTACTGTCTCTCTGTGGTGTAGAGCCCTGTGGTGCCTCTACTGTCTCTCTGTGGCGTAGAGCCCTGTGGTGCCCCTACTGTCTCTCTGTGGTGTAGAGCCCTGTGGTGCCTCTACTGTCTCTCTGTGGTGTAGAGCCCTGTGGTGCCTCTACTGTCTCTCTGTGGCGTAGAGCCCTGTGGTGCCCCTACTCTCTCTCTGTGGTGTAGAGCCTTAGTGGTGCCCCTACTGTCTCTCTGTGGTGTAGAGCCTTAGTGGTGCCCCTACTGTCTCTCTGTGGTGTAGAGCCCTGTGGTGCCTCTACTGTCTCTACCATCATGTATGTCAAATATACGAAGAGCCATGAATGGATCAGTGGTTTACCAATCAGGGCCTCGATTGGCTCGGCAATAGTAACAAGATGTGATGTGTAATTAAACGTTTCTTTGGGACCATAAGCCAATGTCCTAAAAACTGATACACAGGAATGTTCCTGCAATGTTCCCATGAACTGGGAACATGTCAACCATGTTCTGTTTATTTTTGGGGGACTTTGATGGAATATTCCTAACCAACAGAACTGGACACATTAATGTTCATCATTTAACATGTCTAGAACATTAATATATTTAGTTCTGAGGACATGGTAACCACTTTCTGGGTAAATTCTATTAGAGACTAATAAGGGAATGGTCTAATGGGAACATTTATTACACATCACGGGAACATCCCTATGAAAACACGAGTTCGTTTCCTTCAGAGTCTCGTTAGGTAAATTTCTCTAAAGTTGTGGGAACGTTTGTTGTTAGCTGGGGAGGAGCCTACCATATCCATCTCAGCCTGGGAGGATCCACGGCCCCTCAGGGTGGAACATACCTGTCCTGCAACCGCCTCACTCTTCCACTTCCTCCTCCTCCTCTACCTCTACTCCTCCTCAGTAACTCTGCCTGCTCCTCCACTCCTCCTCCTCCTCCTCCTCCCTCTACCTCCACTCCTCCTCAGTAACTCTGTCTGCTCCTCCACTCCCCCTCCTCCTCCCTCTACCTCCACTCCTCCTCCTCCTCCCTCTACCTCCACTCCTCCTCAGTAACTCTGTCTGCTCCTCCACTCCTCCTCCTCCCTCTACCTCCACTCCTCCTCAGTAACTCTGCCTGCTCCTCCACTCCACTATGCTTCCTCCTCCCTCCCTCTACCTCCACTCCTCCTCCTCCTCCCTCTACCTCCACTCCTCCTCCTCCTCCCTCTAACTCCACTCCTCCCCCTCCTCCTCCCTCTACCTCCACTCCTCCTCAGTAACTCTGCCTGCTCCTCCACTCCCCTCCTCCCTCCCTCTACCTCCACTCCTCCTCCTCCCTCCCCTACCTCCACTCCCTCCTCAGTAACTCTGCCTGCTCCTCCACTCCTCCTCCTCCCTCCCTCTACCTCCACTCCTCCTCCTCCTCCCTCTACCTCCACTCCCCTCCTCAGTAACTCTGCCTGCTCCTCCACTCCTCCTCCTCCTCCTCCCTCTACCTCCACTCCTCCTCAGTAACTCTGTCTGCTCCTCCACTCCTCCTCCCTCCACCCTCTACCTCCACTCCTCCTCAGTAACTCTGCCTGCTCCTCCCACTCCTCCTCCTCCCTCCCTCTACCTCCACTCCTCCTCCTCCTCCCCTCTACCTCCACTCCTCCTCAGTAACTCTGCCTGCTCCTCCACTCCTCCTCCTCCTCCTCCCCTCTACCTCCACTCCTCCTCAGTAACTCTGCCTGCTCCTCCTCCTCCTCCTCCCCTCCCCTTTACCTCCACTCCTCCTCAGTAACTCTGCCTGCTCCTCCACTACTCCTCCTCCTCCTCTACCTCCACTCCTCCTCAGTAACTTCTGCCTGCTCCTCCACCTCCTCCTCCCTCCCTCTACCTCCACTCTCCTCCTCTCCTCTACCTCCACTCCTCCTCCTCCTCCCTCTAACTCCACTCCTCCTCAGTAACTCTGCCTGCTCCTCCACTCTCCTCCTCCCTCTACCTCCACTCCTCCTCCTCCTCCCTCTACCTCCACTCCTCCTCCTCCTCCCTCTAACTCCCTCCTCCTCAGTAACTCTGCCTGCTCCTCCACTCCTCCTCCTCCCTCTACCTCCACTCCTCCTCCTCCTCCCTCTAACTCCACTCCTCCCCCTCCTCCTCCCTCTACCTCCACTCCTCCTCAGTAACTCTGCCTGCTCCTCCACTCCTCCTCCTCCCTCCCTCTACCTCCACTCCTCCTCCTCCTCCCTCTACCTCCACTCCTCCTCAGTAACTCTGCCTGCTCCTCCACTCCTCCTCAGTAACTCTGCCTGCTCCTCCACTCCTCTCCTCCCTCTACCTCGACTCCTCCTCCTCCTCCCTCTACCTCCACTCCTCCTCAGTAACTCTGCCTGCTCCTCCACTCCTCCTCCTCCTCCTCCCTCTACCTCCACTCCTCCTCAGTAACTCTGCCTGCTCCTCCACTCCTCCTCCTCCTCCTCCCTTTACCTCCACTCCTCCTCAGTAACTCTGCCTGCTCCTCCACTACTCCTCCTCCTCCCTCTACCTCCACTCCTCATCAGTAACTCTGCCTGCTCCTCCACTCCTCCTCCTCCCTCTACCTCCACTCCTCCTCCTCCCTCTACCTCCACTCCTCCTCAGTAACTCTGCCTGCTCCTCCACTCCTCCTCCTCCCTCTACCTCCACTCCTCCTCCTCCTCCCTCTACCTCCACTCCTCATCAGTAACTCTGCCTGCTCCTCCACTCCTCCTCCCTCCCTCTACCTCCACTCCTCCCTCCCTCCTCCCTCTACCCTCCACTCCTCCTCCTCCTCCCTCTACCTCCACTCCTCCTCAGTAACTCTGCCTGCTCCTCCACTCCTCCTCCTCCCTCTACCTCCACTCCTCCTCCTCCTCCCTCTACCTCCACTCCTCCTCAGTAACTCTGTCTGCTCCTCCACTCCTCCTCCTCCCTCTACCTCCACTCCTCCTCCTCCTCCCTCTACCTCCACTCCTCCTCCTCCTCCCTCTACCTCCACTCCTCCTCAGTAACTCTGCCTGCTCCTCCACTATGCTTCCCTCCTCCCTCCCTCTACCTCCACTCCTCCTCCCTCCTCCCTCTACCTCCACTCCTCCTCAGTAACTCTGTCTGCTCCTCCACTCCTCCTCCTCCTCCCTCTACCTCCACTCCTCCCCTCAGTAACTCTGCCTGCTCCTCCACTCCTCCTCCCCCTCTACTTCCACTCCTCCTCAGTAACTCTGCCTGCTCCTCCACTCCTCCTCCTCCCCATCTACTTCCACTCCTACTCAGTAACTCCTGCCTGCTCCTCCACTCCTCATCAGTAACTCTGTCTGCTCCTCCACTATGCTTCCTCCTCCCTCCCTCTACCTCCACTCCTCCTCCTCCTCCCTCTACCTCCACTCCTCCTCAGTAACTCTGCTCCTCCACTATGCTTCCTCCTCCCTCCTCTACCTCCACTCCTCCTCCTCCTCCCTCTACCTCCACTCCTCCTCAGTAACTCTGCCTGCTCCTCCACTCCTCCTCCTCCCTCTACCTCCACTCCTCATCAGTAACTCTGCCTGCTCCTCCACTCCTCCTCCTCCCTCCCTCTACCTCCACTCCTCCTCAGTAACTCTGCCTGCTCCTCCACTCCTCCTCAGTAACTCTGCCTGCTCCTCCACTATGCTTCCTCCTCCCTCCCTCTACCTCCACTCCTCCTCCTCCTCCCTCTACCTCCACTCCTCCTCAGTAACTCTGCCTGCTCCTCCACTCCTCCTCCTCCCTCTACTTCCACTCCTCCTCAGTAACTCTGCCTGCTCCTCCACTCCTCATCAGTAACTCTGTCTGCTCCTCCACTATGCTTCCTCCTCCCTCCCTCTACCTCCACTCCTCCTCCTCCTCCCTCTACCTCCACTCCTCCTCAGTAACTCTGCCTGCTCCTCCACTCCTCCTCCTCCCTCCCTCTACCTCCACTCCTCCTCCTCCTCCCTCTACCTCCACTCCTCCTCAGTAACTCTGCCTGCTCCTCCACTCCTCCTCCTCCTCCTCCCTCTACCTCCACTCCTCCTCAGTAACTCTGCCTGCTCCTCCACTCCTCCTCCTCCTCCCTCTACCTCCACTCCTCCTCCTCCTCCCTCTACCTCCACTCCTCCTCAGTAACTCTGCCTGCTCCTCCACTCCTCCTCCTCCTCCTCCTCCCTCTACCTCCACTCCTCCTCCTCCTCCCTCTACCTCCACTCCTCCTCAGTAACTCTGCCTGCTCCTCCACTCCTCCTCCTCCTCCTCCCTTTACCTCCACTCCTCCTCAGTAACTCTGCCTGCTCCTCCACTACTCCTCCTCCTCCCTCTACCTCCACTCCTCATCAGTAACTCTGCCTGCTCCTCCACTCCTCCTCCTCCCTCTACCTCCACTCCTCCTCCTCCTCCCTCTACCTCCACTCCTCCTCAGTAACTCTGCCTGCTCCTCCACTCCTCCTCCTCCCTCTACCTCCACTCCTCCTCCTCCTCCCTCTACCTCCACTCCTCATTAGTAACTCTGCCTGCTCCTCCACTCCTCCTCCTCCCTCCCTCTACCTCCACTCCTCCTCCTCCTCCCTCTACCTCCACTCCTCCTCCTCCTCCCTCTACCTCCACTCCTCCTCAGTAACTCTGCCTGCTCCTCCACTCCTCCTCAGTAACTCTGCCTGCTCCTCCACTATGCTTCCTCCTCCCTCCCTCTACCTCCACTCCTCCTCCTCCTCCCTCTACCTCCACTCCTCCTCAGTAACTCTGCCTGCTCCTCCACTCCTCCTCCTCCCTCTACCTCCACTCCTCCTCCTCCTCCCTCTACCTCCACTCCTCCTCCTCCCTCTACCTCCACTCCTCCCTCAGTAACTCTGCCTGCTCCTCCACTCCTCCTCCCTCTACCTCCACTCCTCCTCAGTAACTCTGCCTGCTCCTCCACTCCTCCTCCTCCTCCCTCTACCTCACTCCTCCTCCTCCTCCCTCTACCTCCACTCCTCCTCAGTAACTCTGCCTGCTCCTCCTCCTCCTCCTCCTCCTCCCCTACCTCCACTCCTCCTCAGTAACTCTGCCTGCTCCTCCACTCCTCCTCCTCCTCCCTCTACCTCCACTCCTCCTCAGTAACTCTGCCTGCTCCTCCACTCCTCCTCAGTAACTCTGCCTGCTCCTCCACTCCTCCTCCTCCCTCTACCTCCACTCCTCCTCAGTAACTCTGCCTGCTCCTCCACCCCTCCTCCTCCTCCCTCTACCTCCACTCCTCCTCAGTAACTCTGCCTGCTCTTCCACTCCTCCTCAGTAACTCTGCCTGCTCCTCCACTCCTCCTCAGTAACTCTGCCTGCTCCTCCACTCCTCCTCCTCCTCCCTCTACCTCCACTCCTCCTCAGTAACTCTGCCTGCTCTTCCACTCCCCCTCCTCCTCTACCTCCACTCCTCCTCCTCCTCCTCCCTCTACCTCCACTCCTCCTCAGTAACTCTGCCTGCTCCTCCACTCCTCCTCCTCCCTCTACCTCCACTCCTCCTCAGTAACTCTGCCTGCTCCTCCACTCCTCCTCAGTAACTCTGCCTGCTCCTCCACTCCTCCTCCTCCCTCTACCTCCACTCCTCCTCAGTAACTCTGCCTGCTCCTCCACTCCTCCTCCTCCTCCCTCTACCTCCACTCCTCCTCAGTAACTCTGCCTGCTCCTCCACTCCTCCTCCTCCTCCCTCTACCTCCACTCCTCCTCAGTAACTCTGCCTGCTCCTCCACTCCTCCTCCCTCCTCCCTCTACCTCCACTCCCTCCTCAGTAACTCTGCCTGCTCCTCCACTCCCTCCTCCTCCTCCCTCTACCTCCACTCCTCCTCAGTAACTCTGCCTGCTCCTCCACTCCTCCTCAGTAACTCTGCCTGCTCCTCCACTCCTCCTCCTCCTCCTCTACCTCCACTCCTCCTCAGTAACTCTGCCTGCTCCTCCACTCCTCCTCCTCCCTCTACCTCCACTCCTCCTCCTCCCTCTACCTCCACTCCTCCTCCTCCTCCCTCTACCTCCACTCCTCCTCCTCCTCCCTCTACCTCCACTCCTCCTCAGTAACTCTGCCTGCTCCTCCTCCTCCTCCTCCTCCCTCTACAGGGAACAGACCTGTTCTCTTCCTGCTCCTGGTTTAACTGTTTGAATCCTGTTCTGTAGGTCCACAACAACACCAAGAGAAACACCCTGAACAGGATTGTTGTTGTTGTTGAAACTGAAACTGTTCACCCACATCACGTTTATTTAAGAAGGTCGATAGTTGCTGGTGAACAATGCTGTTTGTCACATTGTTCAAGATGGTTGATATTAGCACAGGCATGGAGTTTTCCTTTTCAGAATTTCCTGAGAAAATGGTGATTCTCCTTAACCTTTATGCCAACAAGTCACATTTTCCAATCCTCTGATCTGTCACCTAGATTATCTGTCATATGTAACACTATAGTGATTATATCTATCATATGTAACACTATAGTGATTATATCTATCATATGTAACACTATAGTGATTACATGTATCATATGTAACACTATAGTGATTATATCTATCATATGTAACACTATAGTGATTACATATATCATATGTAACACTATAGTGATTATATATATCATATGTAGCCCCATAGTGATTATATATATCATATGTAACACTATAGTGATTATATATATCATATGTAACACCATAGTGATTATATCTATCATATGTAAGACTATAGTGATTATATCTATCATATGTAACACCATAGTGATTATATCTATCATATGTAACACCATAGTGATTATATATATCATATGTAACACTATAGTGATTATATATATCATATGTAACACCATAGTGATTATATCTATCATATGTAAGACTATAGTGATTATATCTATCATATGTAACACCATAGTGATTATATCTATCATATGTAACACCATAGTGATTATATATATCATATGTAACACTATAGTGATTATATATATCATATGTAACACCATAGTGATTATATCTATCATATGTAAGACTATAGTGATTATATCTATCATATGTAACACCATAGTGATTATATCTATCATATGTAACACTATAGTGATTATATATATCATATGTAACACTATAGTGATTATATATATCATATGTAACACTATAGTGATTATATATATCATATGTAGCCCCATAGTGATTATATATATCATATGTAACACTATAGTGATTATATATATCATATGTAACACCATAGTGATTATATCTATCATATGTAACACTATAGTGATTATATATATCATATGTAACACCATAGGATTATTATCTATCATATGTAACCCATAGTGATTATATATCATATGTAACACTATAGTGATTATATATATCATATGTAACACCATAGTGATTATATATATCATATGTAACCCCATAGTGATTATACAGTATATATATATATCATATGTAACACCATAGTGATTATATCTATCATATGTAACCCCATGGTGATTATATATATCATATGTAATACTATAGTGATTAGTATATATCATATGTAACACTATAGTGATTATATATATCATATGTATAACCATGAAACCCTTAGCTCTGACTGTTTCCAACTGAATAATTAAAATGAAACTGCTCAGTTCTATAAAGAAACCACAGTGACAAATGGCACGTGTCAATCGCTTAATAGTAACATCACAAAACACATATTTGGCACAGTGAACAACACCACAGGCATCAGTGCTCATACTATCCGCAAAGCATCTCAGAGTAGGACTGCTGGTCAGGATCAGTTAGCATTTTAGCTCAGAAGAAATAAGACAATACGGACAGGTCCAAGTTCAGCACTCCTACCCTGAGACACTTTGTGAATATGAGCCCAGACACTGGTTCGAACTTTTAGTGGTTGGACTGAGGAATCCACATTCAACCACACCCCTTACACCTTTGTGGGAAACCACAGAGGCAAATGTAACATGTCAATCAAGCTAACCCATAACAAACAGACTGTATGTCACAATGAATTTGTACTACCATGGATATATTTCACTGGTCTGGTCCTTCACCAAGGCCTAAAAATGGTCAAAGATTCCAGCCACCTGGTCATAGACGGTTCTCTCTGCCACCCACACGGCAAGCTGTACCGGAGCGCCAAGTCCAGGTCCAAGAGGCTACAAACAGCTGCCTATCCCCAAGCCATAAGACTCTGAACAGCTAATCAAATGGTTTCCCAGACTATTTGCATTATTCCCCGCGCCTCTACAGTGCTGCTACTCTCTGTTATTACCTATGTATAGTCATTTTAAAATAACTTTACCTACATGTACATATTACCTCAATTACCTCGACACTGCGCAATGACTGTACCGGTACCCCCTGTATACAGCCCCACTATTACATTTACATTTACATTTAAGTCATTTAGCAGACGCTCTTATCCAGAGCGACACAAATTGTGAATTCACCTTCTGACATCCATGGAACAGCCACTTTACAATAGTGCATCTAATCATTTAAGGGGGGTGAGAAGGATTACTTATCCTATCCCTAGGTATTCCTTGAAGAGGTGCGGTTTCAGGTGTCTCCGGAAGGTGGTAATTGACTCCGCTGTCCTGGCGTCGTGAGGAGTTTGTTCCACCATTGGGGCCAGAGCAGCCAAACAGTTTTGACTCGCTGAGCGGAACTGTACTTCCTCAGTGGTAGGGAGGCGGATAGGCCAGAGGTGGATGAACGAGTGCCCTTGTTTGGGTGTAGGGCTGATCAGAGCCTGGAGGTACTTGCGGTACCCAGTTTCCCCTCACAGCTCCGTAGGCAAGCACCATGGTCTTGTAGCGGGATGCTGAGCTTCAACAGGAAGCCAGTGGAGAGAGCGGAGGAGCGGGGTGTGGAGAGAACTTGAAGGTTGAACACCAGACGGGCTGCGGCGTTCTGGATGAGTTGTAGGGTTTAATGGCACAGGCAGGGAGCCCAGCCAACAGCAGGGTTGCAGTAACCAGACAGGAGATGACAAGTGCCTGATTGGGACCTGCGCCGCTCCTGTGTGAGGCAGGGTCGTGCTCTGCGGATGTTGTAGAGCATGAACCTACAGGGACGGGCCACGCTATGATGTTGGTTGAGAACGACAGGGTGTTGTCCAGGATCACGCCAAGGTTCTTAGCGGCCTGGGAGGAGGACACAATGGAGTTGTCAACCGTGATGGCGAGATCATGGAACGGGTCAAGCGGGCAGGTTGTTGGGCGGCTGGCCGTCACAAGAAGCGAGATTTCATCTGGAGAGAGAGGGGAGAAAGAGGTCAGAGCACAGGGTAGGGCAGTGTGAGCAGAACTAAAGGTGTCGTTTTGACTTAGCAAACGGGATCGGATGTCGTCGACCTTCTTTTCAAAATGGTTGGCGAAGTCATCTGCAGAGAGGGAGGGGGGGGAGGGATTCAGGAGGGAGGAGAAGGGGTGGCAAGAGCTTCCTAGGGTTAGAGGCAGATGCTTGGAATTTAGTGTGGTAGAAAGTGGCTGCAGCAGAGACAGAGGAGGAAATGTAGAGAGGAGGGAGTGAAAGGATGCCAGGTCCGAGGGAGGCGAAGCCTCTATTTCCGCCGGCTGCCCGGACCACTGTTCTGTGAGCTCGCACGAGTCGCGAGCCACGGAGCGGGAGGGGAGGACCGAGCCGGCCTGGAGGATAGGGACATAGAGAGTCAAAGGATGGTGAAAGGAGATAGGAGGGTTGAGGGAGGCAGAATCAGGAGATAGGTTGGAGAAGGTTTGAGCAGAGGGAAGAGATGATAGGATGGGAAGAGGGAAGAAGGGGAGAGAGCGAAACATGGGTTGGACCATTTATGACCTTATCCCAGTAGGCAGTGTGGGAAGTGTTGGATGAGAGCGAGAGGGGAAAGGACAAGGCAGTGGTCGGAGACTGGAGGAGTTGCAATGAGGTTAGTGGAAGAACAGCATCTAGTAAAGATGGTCGTTTTTATTGCCTGCCTTGTGAGTAGGGGGAAGGTGAGAGGGGTGAGGTCAAAAGAGGAGAGGAGTGGAAAGAAGGAGGCAGAGAGGAATGAGTCCAAGGTAGACGTGGGGAGGTTAAAAATCGGGACTGTGAGAGGTGAGCCGTCCTCAGGAAAGGAGCTTATCAAGGCATCAAGCTCATTGATGAATTCTCCGAGGGAACCTGGAGGGCGATAAATGATAAGGATGTTAAGCTTGAAAGGGCTGGTAACTGTGACAGCATGGAATTCAAAGGAGGCGATAGACAGATGGGTAAGGGAGAAAGAGAGAATGACCACTTGGGAGAGATGAGGATCCGGTGCCACCACCCGCTGACCAGAAGCTCGGGGTGTCTTGAGAACACGTGGCGGACGAAGAGGAGAGCAGTAGGAGTAGCAGTGTTATCTGTGGTGATCCATGTTTCGTCAGTGCCAAGAAGTCGGGACTGGAGGGAGGCATAGGCTGAGATGAACTCTGCCTTGTTGGCCGCAGATCGGCAGTTCCAGAGGCTACCGGAGACCTGGAACTCCCGTGGGTCGTGCGCTGGGACTAGATTGGGGTGGCGCGGCCACGGGTGTGGAGCGTTTGTGGTCTGTGCAGAGAGGAGAACAGGGATAGATAGATAGACACATAGTTGACAGGCTACAGAAGAGGCTACGCTAATGCAAAGGAGATTGAATGACAGAGTGGACTACACGTCTCAGAATGTTCAGAAAGTTAAACACGAGCAAGAATCTTATTGACTAAAATGATTGAAATGATACAGTACTGCTGGAGTAGGCTAGCTGGCAGTGGCTGCGTTGTTGACTTTGTAGGCTAGCTGGCAGTGGCTGCGATGTTGACACTACACTAATCAAGTCGTTCGTCAGTGTAATAGTTTCTACAGTGCTGCTATTCGGGGGCTAGCTGGCTAGCTAGCAGTGTTGATTGCGCATGCTAATACGTTAAAAGAACGACAATAGCTGGCCAGCTAACCTAGAAAATCGCTCTAGACTACACAATTGTCTTAGATACAAAGACGGCTATGTAGCTAGCTAGCTACGATCAAACAAATCAAAACCGTTCTACTGTAATAGTTTCTACAGTGCTGCTATTCGGGGCTAGCTGGCTAGCTAGCAGTGTTGATTGCGTTACGTTACGTTAAAAGAACGACAATAGCTGGCTAGCTAACCTAGAAAATCGCTCTAGACTACACAATTGTCTTAGATACAAAGACGGCTATGTAGCTAGCTAGCTACGATCAAAT
>NW_027013106.1:0-104458 GCF_036934945.1 Oncorhynchus masou masou
TCATCCTCCTCTCACTATCACAAGGGTTAGTAACTACACAGACTCATTTCATATCATCCTCCACTCACTATCACAAGGGTTAGTAACTACACAGACTCATTTCATATCATCCTCCACTCACTATCACAAGGGTTAGTAACTACACAGACTCATTTCATATCATCCTCCTCTCACTATCACAAGGGTTAGAAACTACACTACTCATCGACTACTCATTTCATATCATCCTCCTCTCACTATCACAAGGGTTAGAAACTACAGACTCATTTCATATCATCCTCCTCTCACTATCACAAGGGTTAGAAACTACACAGACTCATTTCATATCATCCTCCACTCACTATCACAAGGGTTAGAAACTACACAGACTCATTTCATATCATCCTCCACTCACTATCACAAGGGTTAGTAACTACACAGACTCATTTCATATCATCCTCCACTCACTATCACAAGGGTTAGAAACTACACAGACTCATTTCATATCATCCTCCACTCACTATCACAAGGGTTAGAAACTACACAGACTCATTTCATATCATCCTCCACTCACTATCACAAGGGTTAGAAACTACACAGACTCATTTCATATCATCCTCCACTCACTATCACAAGGGTTAGTAACTACACAGACTCATTTCATATCATCCTCCACTCACTATCACAAGGGTTAGTAACTACACAGACTCATTTCATATCATCCTCCACTCACTATCACAAGGGTTAGTAACTACAGACTCATTTCATATCATCCTCCACTCACTATCACAAGGGTTAGAAACTAACTATTTCATATCATCCTCCTCTCACTATCACAAGGGTTACTACAGACTTTTCATATCATCCTCCACTCACTATCACAAGGGTTAGAAACTACACTCATTTCATACTCATTTCATATCATCCTCCACTCACTATCACAAGGGTTAGTAACTACAGACTCATTTCATATCATCCTCCACTCACTATCACAAGGGTTAGTAACTACAGACTCATTTCATATCATCCTCCACTCACTATCACAAGGGTTAGTAACTACAGACTCATTTCATATCATCCTCCACTCACTATCACAAGGGTTAGAAACTACAGACTCATTTCATATCATCCTCCACTCACTATCACAAGGGTTAGTAACTACAGACTCATTTCATATCATCCTCCACTCACTATCACAAGGGTTAGTAACTACACAGACTCATTTCATATCATCCTCCACTCACTATCACAAGGGTTAGTAACTACAGACTCATTTCATATCATCCTCCACTCACTATCACAAGGGTTAGTAACTACAGACTCATTTCATATCATCCTCCACTCACTATCACAAGGGTTAGAAACTACAGACTCATTTCATATCATCCTCCACTCACTATCACAAGGGTTAGAAACTACAGACTCATTTCATATCATCCTCCTCTCACTATCACAAGGGTTAGTAACTACACAGACTCATTTCATATCATCCTCCACTCACTATCACAAGGGTTAGTAACTACACAGACTCATTTCATATCATCCTCCACTCACTATCACAAGGGTTAGTAACTACACAGACTCATTTCATATCATCCTCCACTCACTATCACAAGGGTTAGAAACTACACAGACTCATTTCATATCATCCTCCACTCACTATCACAAGGGTTAGTAACTACACAGACTCATTTCATATCATCCTCCACTCACTATCACAAGGGTTAGTAACTACACAGACTCATTTCATATCATCCTCCACTCACTATCACAAGGGTTAGAAACTACAGACTCAATTCATATCATCCTCCACTCACTATCACAAGGGTTAGTAACTACACTACTCATCAACTACTCATTTCATAGAACCCTAAAACACTGCCAGTTTGTCTACTTCACTTCTTCAGTCTACACTCTGATCACTCCAGATAGCCCAGTGTTTAAAACAAATGCTGGCAATACTGGTGTCAAACCATGCAAGTCTCAGTAGCATGAAATAAAAGTAACCTTTCAATTGAAACAGTTCTACTGCAACTTTTCATGCACAGCGGGAAGTTGGAATGAACACAAACTTAATTAGAAAAAACCTGTGCTTACTAAGAGAAACCGATTTCTCCTCCTCTTCATCTTTAATGTTGACATTCAGCTCCAGTGTTTGACTGCAGTCTTCCAGCTTCACTGATGCCATCTCTGGATCCTGCAGAGCAAACTGGGCTCCACTGTCACAATCAGGACCCAGTGACTGTAGGTTTGGACTCAGTGTGGAAGGAGAGAGGCAGACTGGGTTTGTCCTCACTGTTGATGTTACCGGCCTCAGACTTAAATCGGAGTCGGCCTGTAGTAATAAAGAGAAAAGGACACCAAAGTTATTGTCTTGGCAGTTCTGTCACATTCATATTCTCTAAAAATATTTTTTAACGTCAATTATGTAATTACAATAGATCAGGTAGCTAAGCATTGACAACAAACAAAACATTCTCATTAAACAAAGTACATACTTTAAATTACACAACACAAGTGCACGTAACCATAACATGCCATTTATAAAAAAGAACACGTCTCCTTTAAGCAGTACTTCAGTGTTTTTACTTAGTTACTTTACACCACTGCCAATTGTATTTCCCGTTCCACCATAGTAACAATTATAGATAAAGATTGAAACAACTGAATGTGTCTGAATATTAGTACACATGTAGAAACTGATGATCATTACATTCAGCTTCAAAACAGTTATGCGACCGTGAAATTGTCTCTCACTCATGCACCTGCACTGCTACCCTATTCAGAGACGCTAACTGCTTTAGTAACCTGCACTGCTACCCTATTCAGAGACACTAACTGCTTTAGTACACCTGCACTGCTACCCCATTCAGAGGCAACTGCTTTAGTACACCTGCACTGCTACCCTATTCAGAGACGCTAACTGCTTTAGTACAACTGCACTGCTACCCCATTCAGAGACGCTGCACTGCTACCCCATTCAGAGACGCTAACTGCATTAGTACACCTGCACTGCTACCCCATTCAGAGACGCTAACTGCTTTAGTACACCTGCACTGCTACCCCATTCAGAGACGCTAACTGCTTTAGTACACCTGCATTACCCCATTCAGAGACACTAACTGCTTTAGTACACCTGCACTGCTACCCCATTCAGAGACACTAACTGCTTTAGTACACCTGCACTTACCCTATTCAGAGACGCTACAGTACTGCACTGCTACCCCATTCAGAGACGCTAACTGCTTTAGTACACCTGCACTGCTACCCCATTCAGAGACACTAACTGCTTTAGTACACCTGCACTGCTACCCCATTCAGAGACGCTAACTGCTTTAGTACACCTGCACTGCTACCCCATTCAGAGACACTAACTGCTTTAGTACACCTGCACTGCTACCCCATTCAGAGACACTAACTGCTTTAGTACACCTGCACTGCTACCCCATTCAGAGACACTAACTGATTTAGTACACCTGCACTGCTACCCCATTCAGAGACGCTAACTGCTTTAGTACACCTGCACTGCTACCCCATTCAGAGACACTAACTGATTTAGTACACCTGCACTGCTACCCCATCCTATTCACTGCCAGATTCTACAGTGATGCTGTCTGGAAAGCTGCTAGGTAGAACGCCTTCCTTCAGAGCCATGGTCTGCGTTTCACCGAGCATCTCAGCCCGGAGGACATAGAAAGAAGGAACAAGTTGTGGCCAATGATCAAGAAAGCCCGAAGTGAGGGGAAGGCTGCTTACTTCGCCAGAGGGCGATGCTTCATCAACGGTTCAGAAATCCATATTCCTCCCTAAATTCTCACCAGAAGGAACAGGTTGATGGTTTCAGCCATGATATTCTCCTTTTCCTTATGTTGTTTACCTAACAAGCATCAGGTGACTATTTTTTTTAGGAATACTCAGGTACTTCAATTTATTAGTTTGTTCGTGTATCACCAGAATACCTATTTTGTTTACAAACTTACAAAGAAGATTGAAAGCTGAATTTATGTTTTATGTATACAGTAACTAAGATACTGTTTTAAAGAGCATACAGGTCTGCTCTGACTGTACTGGTTATTGTTCTATTTAATTATTAATACTTATTTCCCCAAAAATGTCTTAGGAACGTGTAAAGCATTTTTTATTAAATTATTTTATGATCAGTTTTCATATGCAATTAAAATAGTAGGTAACCTTTTATTTAAATTATTATTTTGCATTTTATTTCTCAGAATAGTTCTGAATTACACTAAAGTGGGTTTTTCGTCTCTCTTACTACAAGAACCCTTGGTTTGGTCTTGAACATAATTTTCAGTTGAGTGGAATTTCAAAACCGGATAATGTCTAGCTCAAAGGTTATGGAATAAGCTATTTTCACTTTAAATTGACTTAAAATGGTGCAGATCTCGGTTCCTTATTGTTTACGTTTACTGCTCCTACATCTTTGACTCATCCTACTACAGTTTATACCATTGTTGTTTTGTCTTTGTCTATAGTTTCTCTTAATGTTAGGGGGTTACGAAACAATGTGAATAATAAGGCCTTATTTTTATTAGTTAAACAATTTCGAACCGATTTTTGCTTTTTTTGAAGAGTCTCACTCAATTTCGGCTGATGCCAACTTCTGGAGGTCACAGTGGGGTAACGATATTTGGCTATCCCATGGATCTGAACGCTCCACTGGTGTCACTAAAATGAAAAATACCTTTGGTGGTAATATTCTACACTGTGACCCCTTTGGTCACTTTATTTGTCTTGTGATCAGTTACAATGTCATTACGCTCATTACTGTATTACGCTCATTACTGGAAACTTCTCCGGATACAACACCAAACATGAGAATGATCAGTTACAATGACATTACGCTCATTACTGTAAACTTCTACGGGTATAACACCAAACATGAGAATGATGAGTTACAATGACATTACGCTCATTACTGTAAACTATATAACACCAAACATGAGAATGATGAGTTGCTTGAATATCCCTTCATTGGTTATCTAAATTTCCCAATTCGTTATTATTGATAGGAGGGAACTTTAACATTACTATAGATAATTCAACTGATAGATGGCCCCCAGGTAGGCCAACCAATCAGAATTTGGGTTTAATACTTTTTATGGAAAAGTTTGATCTTACTGATATATGGAGAGAGGTTTCCGACCACAGATCATTCACTTGGAGTAACAAAACAGGTTCCAGACAATCCAGACTAGCTTTTTGGCTTATATCCAAATGTATTGATAGTGAGTGTGTTACTACAAATATTTGTACTCCTCCCCTCACAGACCATAGGGCCATTTACATTGATATCAAAATATTTACCCCTGATACTAACCTGGGTAGAGCATCCTACTGGAAGCTAAATAGCTCATTATTAAATAATGATATAGTCAAATTTGAGGTTTAAAGATCTGCTCTCACACTTTTGGGAAAGGGCTTGTGAAGAAAAATCTTATTGCAAGAACTGGGAGCTCTTTAAATTTGAGGTGTCCAAATGCCTTAGAAAATAAGGTAGTAATCTTGCTAAAACCAGAAGAGCTGAGAAGCAAAAGGTGATCATTAACTTCCTTTTCTCGGAGGTCCCCAGACGGACTCTCAGGGAGGAGAAGATGGAACTAATTGAGTACAAAATAAACTGGATAATATATATATATATATATATAAATATATATAAAATATATATAAAAAAAATATATATATATATATATATATAGAATATATAATATATATATATAGATATAAAATATATATAAAATACATATCATTAAATGCAGACAGATTGCGCACCGCCATTTTACCAGCACGTGGGACTTTTATATTTTTACACAAAGCCAATAACATCTCAAATACATTGAACGTGTATCATTCAAATGTAATTTAATAAAGAGTCAAAAAGAAAAATCGAGCAACGTGACGTTTATCACGTTTTTCACCCACTCGGTTTGACACATAAATAACACACACAACCTTTACCAAACGTGGTAATACCTTGACGGATGTGTTACCTAGCATGTTATGACGTGGTCTTTCTACATTAAAAAGTTGTTGCTATTACATACCTGTAATAATGGACCCAATAGTTATCGTCTTCACAGCACAGTTCTAGCGCTTCCTTTATCTGAAGAATGGAGCGCGCTTCCCAGAACTACTTCTTCCTCTGCTTTGGAGTTTAACAGCGGTTGGAATCGAATATGTAGCATTACCGCCCCCAACTGGACTATAAAATAAACCCATTACACTTTATGATACAAAATGGCCAACCGCAATGAAGCATACAGTATATCACTCAAATCAAATCAAATTGTATTTGTCACATGCTCCGAATACAACCTTACCGTGAAAGGCATACTTATAGACCTTTAACCAACAATGCAGTTCAAGAAATAGAGTTGAGAAAATATTTTCTAAATAAACTAAAGTATTATTATTTTTTAAAGAAACACAATAAGATTACATAACATTTAATGACTACTGACTTTTGATATATATACACTACTGTTAAAAAGTTTGGGGTCACTTAGAAATGTCCTTGTTTTTAAAAGAGAAGCGCATGTTTTGTCCATTAAAATAACAAAAAAATTATAGAAATACAGTGTAGACATTGTTAATGTTGGAAATGACTATTGTAGCTGGAAATGTCTGATTTTTAATGGAATATCTACATAGGCGAACAGAGGCCCATTATCAGCAACCATCACTCCTGTGTTCCAATGGAACATTGTGTTAGCTAATCCAAGTTTATCATTTTAAAAGGCTAATTGATCATTTTTCAATTATGTTAGCACAGCTGAAAACTGTTGTCCTGATTAAAGAAGCAATAAAACTGGACTTCTTTAGACTAGTTGAGTATTTGGAGCATGAGCATTTGTGGATTCAATTACAGGCTCAAATGGTCAGAAACAAATGACTTTCTTCTGAAACTCGTCAGTCTATTCTTGTTCTGAGAAATGAAGGCTATTCCATGCGAGAAATTGCCAAGAAACGGAAGATCTCGTACAACGCTGTGTACTACTCCCGTCACAGAACAGCGCAAACTGGCTCTAACCAGAATAGAAAGAGGAGTGTGAGGCCCCAGTGCACAAATGAGCAAGAGGACAAGTACATTAGAGGGCCTCAACATCAACAGTGAGGAGGCGACTCCGGGATGCTGGCCATCTAAGCAGAGTTCCTCTGTCCAGTGTCTGTGTTCTTTTGCCCATCTTTCATTTTTATTGGCCAGTCTGAGATATGGCTTTTTCTTTGCAACTCTGTCTAGAAGGCCAGCATCCCGGAGTCGCCTATCATATCGCCTATCATATATGCAATACAGTCATTGGCTTGCGGCCATACCAGCTGAAATAACTAGTGCTTGGATGGTACGCTGGGAATACCAGGTGCAGTAAGCTTTTTTGTCCAGCAGGGTGTACTCGTGTACTATTTAATCAGGGAGCAACCGTCTTTATGTATCACAGTTTCTCTCAATCGCCAACAAGCAAAACAGAGTCAGCAAGACACAACTTTTGCAAAACAGTAAATGCTTTTCAAAAATGTAGTCTTTTTAAAACATAAAAACATTAATTAAAAAATATATTATACAGTCAAAATTGCAAATACATTAATCAAAAGAAAATGACTGCCTGTAAAAAGCTGGAAGAACAACTATCAAAAGGTGCAGAAATATGGGCAATTACTCTCCTTTTATGCATATTTTACCAAACAATTTCAAACACAAAAAAAATGAAATAATAAAATAAGCACATTGTGCATGATTCATTCATGGTGTAAGTAAGGACTTGGTGGACAGTATGTTCTTTAGGTTAGGTTCTACTTTATGTATTTCTCTTCCTGGTGCTGGTAAGGGCACAGATGACAGACAGGTAGGATTCCCGTTGAAATGGTTTAATAACGCTGAAGATGTACAGGCACAGAACAGCACCGGGTACGTAGTATGGATGGGCTGAGGAACTTAGTGGTCTGGCAACTTGCCTCAAACAAAGTCTGTGTGTGTCTGCAAATAAAGAAATACACTAGTGAATAACTGAATACAATCTCCAATTCACATCTCTTATAAACAACATGCATGGCTAGAACATGACTATGGTGACGTAATGCTGTACAGGACCATACAGCTCAATACAACGTGACTGTGACTGCACTCATTTGAGATCAAAGGGGTGCCGCCGCACGTTTTCTACAAAGCACAGCACCATCATCTTCAGTACAGAGCTACGACAGCACAATGAACCTGAATACAATGTAATACCAATATATACCCATATGCACCATACCCGTATACAATTACAGGGCATATACTTCACTTCTCTCCAGCTGATCTTCTCTGAGCTGGAGATCACCCAGCATGCTCTGCACCACTTCACCGGTGGGCGGAGCTACAGCTCTGATAAGATTTACTAGCATTACTGATGTGATTAACTTCAAATACTTCCTAGCCTTTTGTACAGTCATTATTTTCAAAGAGATAGCGAACAGCAAGGAGCTACAACAAAAACACGACGCCACTCACCAGATGATCATTTGTAAACAAAGTTTAAAAGTTCATCTTGAAAAGGGTGATGCTAACAAGTTAGCAACAACATCCACCTTGAAGTTGATAACAGCTGCTGCAGCTGCCATTGTCACACTACTACCACAACACAAGCTAACTAAAGTTACTAGAGTTAATGTGGGAAAACTCTAAAATTCTGCTCTAATACATTTGAATAGCAGAGGCCGTCCAATTTCTGAAGGCACTGATTATTTTGTCCTGTCATCTCTAAACATCAGTGGGTGGATCTGATGGGTGTAACTTCTAATCACAGTGATTGAATAGCAGAGGATGTCTGATCAATTTCTGAGGCCTAGCCAATCAAGTATGGTGTAACATCAGTGGGTGGATCATGAAACATCAGTGGGTGGATGATGAGTGTAACACAGTGGGTGGATCAACAGTGATGGGTGTAACATCAGTGGGTGGATCAACAGTGATGGGTGTAACATCAGTGGGTGGATCAACAGTGATGAGTGTAACATCAGTGGGTGGATCAACAGTGATGGGTGTAACATCAGTGGGTGGATCAACAGTGATGGGTGTAACATCAGTGGGTGGATCAACAGTGATGGGTGTAACATCAGTGGGTGGATCAACAGTGATGAGTGTTACATCAGTGGGTGGATCACTCCATTATTGGTGTAACATCAGTGGGTGGATCAACAGTGATGGGTGTAACATCAGTGGGTGGATCAACAGTGATGGGTGTAACATCAGTGGGTGGATCATGATGGGTGTAACATCAGTGGGTGGATCAACAGTGATGAGTGTTACATCTGCAATTATTGTTTAGCCATAGCAGGTCAGCTAATGTTTAGGTTAAACTAACCGAGCAGGTTGGGATAATTAACGTAGCAGGTTAAGATAATTCACGTGGCCGGTTAAGATAATGAAGTTAAGGTTAGGAAAATGGTTAGGATAATTAACGTGGCAGGTTAGGATGATGAGGTTAAGGTTAGGAAAAGGGTCAGGGTTTTGCTTAGCTAAAATGCTACAGTCGTCAAACAATCAACTGGTTGTTCAACAATCATATCAGCCACACAAAACGGTCTTGAGTGGCAACAAATCTTCTCAATTCGCTAATTCACTTTCCATACACTCACTTCTGTTGATCCTCCCACTTCTGTCAACAGGCCCACTTTCAGACACACTCTATTTTTGCTGTTACCCATGACTCTAGCCAATGGCTGGCTGAGCTAGCTAGATTTTTCTACCCAGAGACCACCAAAGAATATCCTGATTGGATATGCTTTTCTCTTAATAACCCTTCTCTTTCCAAAAACAACTGAAGAGATGAAATCAGAAAATGATTACAATTATTGTAAAGTCGAAATATAAATTAAAACGATCGTAATTAAAATGACATTTTATTTTAAAAAATGTATATACATTTTTTATCAAGCCATTAGCCTTCTCTGAAGGCCCTCATGGTTCCCCACTGCTTGGATCTAGATGATATCATCCTGACAGAAAATCTAGACTAGGGCAAGTCAGACTATTTTAAACCATATCTGAAAAAAACGAATTTAGTTACTACAGTTTAAAAGTGAAATTTATTCTAGGATTAGGCTTAATCTATGTCCACAGAGCTGCAGGATAGAGTTTACTAGATGAATGAAGTGACGATCCATTCAGACCAGCCTTACTGATTGAACTTTCATAACTATATTAGTGCAGTCGGAAGTTCTTCATGGATGTGTAAGGTCAGAATTCAACACAGCAATAGACGGGGTCATTATTTATGTAGGTTTAATTTATGAATAGCATATAGAACCTGATTTCCCAATGTTCTCCTCCTCTTCTTCATCTTTAATTTTGACATTCAGCTCCAGTGTTTGACTGCAGTCTTCCAGCTTCACTGATGTCATCTCTGGATCCTGCAGTGCAAACTGGGCTCCACTGTCACAATCAGGACCCAGTGACTGTAGGACCCTAACCCTGACTGCAGGAATTTGCACCAGAGCTGTTACCAGATAATTTAAATGTTAATTTCTTTACCACAAGCCTCCTCCAAGTTGTTTTAGAGAATTTGGCAGTATGCCCAAAGCGTCTCAATTGCAGACCACCTGTATGGGTGTTGTGTGGGGAGCGGTTTGCTGATGTCAATGTTGTCAACAAAGCACTCCATGGTAGCATAGCGTTAGGGTATGGCGGATAACGAACACAATTGCATTTTATCATGGTAATTTGAATGCACAGAGATACCATAACAAGATCCCGAGGCCCATTGTCCTGCCAATCATCTGCCACAATGCTGAAGGACCTGTACACAATTCCTGGAACCTGCAAATGTCCCAATTTTTCCATGCCTGCATACTCACGAGACATGTCACCCATTGAGCCTGTTTGGGGTGGTCTGGATCGACGTGTACCACAGCTTGTTCCAGTTCCCGCTAATATATAGGAACTTCGCACAGCAATTGAAGAGGAGTCCCAGCTAGCAATGAGGAATCGACCCAGAAGCGGCCCTCTTCCAGGGACCGGTGTTGTGCCAAAAATCTGGCAGTGTGGAGATTTTCGGTACAATACAGTCATCGAACTACCAGCTGGAGTAACGCAGTAACCCAGTGTCTAAGACACTCTACTTCACTGTAGTAACCCAGTGTCTTAGACCGCTGCGCCAATCGGGACAGTCCATCCGAAAAGTTTTTAATGCTTATCAATTGCCTTGCACAAAGTATCAAAATACTAAAAATACAACTTAAACAGGACTCTTAAATAATTTAATTTAAATTGTTTCTGTGATCAAAAAATACTATGATAAAATATGGACAAATAAAATAATAATGAAGTGTAAATTACATAAAGCAGCCCGTGTAATCATCTGGCAGATAGTAGCCCCAGTCGGTCTGAGACCCAAGCAATACATTTGGGCCCGATAACTCGGTAATACTGCCTAAGGCGGCCCAGACTCGGGCCACATGACGTCGGCCGAGTCTGACTCAGCAGGAATCGGCACAGATCCACTGTGCTAGCTGGGATGGGACAACATTCTACAGGCCACAATCAACTCTATGCAAAATAGATGTGTCCCGGAGGAGGCAGCGACCCCTTCTCATGTGATGGGGTTGGGTCATCCCAAGGATCCCGGAATGCACGGACGGTGTTAGTGGGGGAACAGGAAGTTCCGGACAGAAGCGCACCATTATTCAGTGTAAAGAAAGCGCCAGAACGCTGCAGTCAAGAAGATAACATTCTTGTCCTTTTCTATTTATTACTACAGGTATTTAATAGCACGTTTAAACATTCTAATATTGAAAGAACATGTCGTACCATTTTAGGTAATACATCCGTTAAGGTATTATCGCGTTGGGTAAATTGTTATTTTTGTGTCAAGCCGAGTGAAGAACGTGATAATGTTAACTATTTTACAAGTTACATAGTTAGAGCCTTTGGTGTTTGTCTGAGTGGATGTACACCGTTTCTCAATGTAATTTCACGAAGAATATATTTACTTGAGATGTCTGAATTCGTTTTATAATTTATTAGTTTTGTGTAAAATTCACGAACTGGTAAAATGGCGGCGCCACTCGGTTTGCGTCAACAGACTTCAGTCCAGGCAGTGTGGATGCAGCAGAGAGAGACCGTTTCACGGTTGCTCTACTGTTTTAAAGCTTAATGTAATGATTATCAGTTTTCTACATGTGTACTAATATTCAGACTATTTAAGTTATCGCCGTCTATACATATTACTATGGTGTGAACGGAAATACTATTGTTTTTTGATTGAAATAACCCAGTGAAGACAAGGTTATTCAGGAAAATAGTACATAGTGCTGCCTAAAACATACTGCAACCTTGTACGAAATGGTTTTTGAGTCATTTATGCATTTATGTGAATTCAGGAAATCTACCGTAGATTAAGTGCGCTTAATTGTGTAGCCTGATTTAAAGCGTAAACCTTGTCTAATGTAAAGGAATTAATCTGTTGTTGTCCATGCTGAGCTACCAGATCTATTGAAATGAGATCAGTGCGTGACTTGGACAGGAGTTGAGTGCCGGCACCTCTAATGTATATTGTTTGAGCTCATGTTCCTCTTGTATAATATTAGCTCAACAGTATTGTGGTACTCCTGCACCTAGATTTAAATTATATTTTTTGAGAGTAAAGAAAGTGCCAGAACTGAGAAGACAATAACTTCGTCCGTTTTCTCTTTATTACAACTGGCCGACTCAGGTTAAGTCTGAGGCTGGTAACATCAACATTGAAGACAAACCCAGCCTGCCTCTCTCCTTCCACACTGAGTCCAAACCTACAATCACTGGGTCCTGATTGTGACAGACGAGCCCAGTTTGCACTGCAGGATCCAGAGATGGCATCAGTGAAGCTGGAAGACTGCAGTCCAACAATGGAGCTGAATATTGACATTAAAGATGAAGAAGAGGAGGAGAAGATTGGGGGATCTGTTAGTCATGGTAAGAGCAGGTTCTGTCTATCCAAATTTGTTTACTGGCATAGAGCAGTGGGGTGGAGACACTTGCAGAAGTTGGCCTTTTATGGTAAGAGCAGGTTCCATCTAACTATGTTTGTTGTTCATTACAACTTCCCACAGTGCATGAAAAGTTGCAGTATATATGTTTCAATGAGAAGGTAGATGTTATTTCATGCTACTGACATGTGCCTGGTTTGACACCTGTCTGGAGTGATCAGAGAGTAGACTAAAGAAGTGAAGTAGATAAACTGGCAGTCTTTTAAAGTTCTATGAAATGTGTCTGTGTAGTTTCTAACCCTTGTAATAGTGAGTGGAGGATGAAAAAGATATGAATACATACCCAACCAGCCTACTGATATGAATACATATGTTACCAGACTACTGATATGAATACATACAGTACATTCGCAATGTATTTAGACCCCATAACTTTTCCCACATTTTTTAATTTACAACTTTTTTCTAAAATTGATTAAATAAATGTTTCTCATCAATCTACACACAATATCCCATAATGACAAAGCAAAAAAAAGGTTAAGAATTGTTTTCACATTTATAAAATATTTAAAACAGAAATTACTTATTTACTTAAGTATTCAGACTCTTTGCTAGGAGATTTGACATTGAGCTCAGGTGCATCTTGTTTCCATTGATCATCCTTGAGATGTTTCTACAACTTGATTGTTGTCAAACTGTTGATTGGACATTATATAGACAGGTGTGTGCCTTTCTAAATCATGTCCCACATTTCAAGTCATGAGGTCGAAGGAATTGTCCATAAAGCTCCATGAAAGGAGAATTTCACAAGCTGGTAAAATGGCGGCGCCCACTCGATCTGCAGTAACAGACTTCAGTGCAGGCAGTGAGCTTGCAGCAGAGAGACAATTTTACAGTTGCACTACTGTTTTGAAACCAAATGTAATAATAAATGTTTATCGGCAACTATTTCAGTCTATGTCAAGCACTGAATTAGATAAAAAATATAATATATTCTTAGAGAATGAAGAAAGTTCCAGAACTTAAGACAACAATGTTTGTGTCCGTTTCTCTTATACCACTTTCCGACTCAGGAATGAGGCCAGTAACATCAACAGTGAGGACAATCCCAGCCTGCCTCTCTCCTTCCACACTGAGTCCAAACCTACAGTCACTGGGTCCTGATAATGACAGTGGAGGCCAGTTTTCACTGCAGGATCCAGAGATGGCATCAGTGAAGCTGGAAGACTGCAGTCAAACACTGGAGCTAAATGTCAACATTAAAGATGAAGAGGAGGAGGAAAAGATTGGGAAATCTGTTTCTCATGGTAAGAGCAGGTTCTATCTAAGTTTGTTGTTCGTTCCAACTTCCCACTGTGCATGATAAATTGCAGTAGAATGAGTGTGTAGTTACTAATAACCTGATGTTGAGTTTATGATACACCTCATAATTTTCATGACTTATGATATACTTTAATAGTTTTTTATTCCCCTTTTGTATTGCACAGCCTTCTTACATGAATACGTACAGGTAGCCTAGTGGTTAGAGAGTTGGCCAGTCAATTAAAGGCTGCTAGTTCGAATCCCAGAGCTGACTAGATAAAAATTGGTCGTTCTGCCCCTGAGCAAAGCAGTTAACCCACTGTTCCCTCGGCGCCGGAGATGTGGATGTCGATTATGGCAGCCCCCCTCACCTCTCTGATTCAGAGGTTGGGTTAAATGCGGAAGACACATTTCAGTTGAAAGACACATTTCAGTTGTACAACTGACTAGGTATCCCCTCTCCCATTCAGGAAGTATTTAGACCCCTTGACTTCTTCCACGTTTTGTTACTTTACAGCCTTATTCTAAGATTATATTTTTATATCAAATTTAACACTCATCAATCTACACACAATACCCCATAATGACAAAGCAAACAGGTTTTTAGAAATGTTTTCACATTTTATGCTTAAAAAACCCCAAACTGAAATACCTTATTTACATAAGTATTCAGACCTTTTGCTATGAGACACGACATTAAGCTCAGGTGCATCTTGTTTCCGTTAGATATGTTTCTACAACTTGATTGTTGTCAACCTGTGGTAAATTCAATTGATTGGACATGATTTGGGAAAGCACACACCTGTTTATATAAGGTCCCACAGTTGACAGTGCATGTCGGAGTAAAAACCATATTTTTATTTACACTGACTGCCTAACGATGCTGGTTCAATTGTGCGTCGCCCTATGGGACTCCTGATCACGGCCAGTTGAGATACAGCCTGGAATCAAACCAGTGTCTGTAGTGATGCCTCAAGCGCTGCGATGCAGTGCCTTCGACTGTTGCGCCACTCATTTGTTACCATGGGTTCATAATTTGCTGAGCTCGAGCTAATTTCTGGTGTGATTTTGAATATCAAAATATGTGAAACCTGGTTCTGTATTCACAAATAGATGCTGTACAGCTGAATTCAGTATCTTGTTTGTTTAGGAAAAGGATGGAAGATTTGGTTTGATTATCTTTAAACCCCAAAAATGGACAAGTTATTAATTAAATTGGAGAGGGACAAGTTCTTTAATTCTGTTAGGAATAAGAGGGTATCATCAGCATACAGATCCACTCAATGTTCAAATCTGTTTTAATTCCACTAATTGACGGTTGGGCCCTTACTGCAATGGCAAACGGTTCTATAGCTAAAATAAAGAGTCCTGGGCTGTCTGGACATCCTTGTCTCGTGCCCCGAAAAATCTTAAAATGTTGTGAAACTAAGTTGTTAGTGGCAACATCTGTAGTGGGGTCGGTATATCATCTCTTAATCCGTTTTACAGAAGTAGTTCCCAAATCTCTTAAGAACTTGAAACAACACCACTCAACTCTATGGAATGCCTTTTCTGCATCAAGTGAGAGTATGGCAGTATCAGGGGACCCTTCACATGTGCACTATGTTTAGTACTCTCCCCACATTGTGAAAACCTTGGTTTTTCACGAAGCCATTTTGGTCTTTGTGTATTAGATATGGGAACACTCTATCCAATCTCCTGGCTAAGGCTTTAGCACTAATTCTTGAGTCGGATTTCAGAAGAGAAATTGGTCTAACTTTCACATTTTGTTGTGTATTAATCCAGCTTCAGAATGAGAGTAAAACACTCCTTAGAGAGGAGGGGAAGCAACCTTGCTGAACGGATTCAGCACACACTGCATTGGGAAATTATTCAGACCCCTAGGCTTTTTCCACATTTTGTTACATTACAGCCTTATTATAATATATTAAACTGTTTCTGTCCCCCACCAATCTACACACACCTCATGTTTCAGCATGACAATGCACAGCCCCATGTCACAAGGATCTGTACACAATTGAAAATGCGGAACATGTCCCAATTCCTCCATGGCCTGCGTACTCACCAGTCATGTCACCCTTTGGGCATGTTTGGGATTGTCTGTGTACGACAGCTTGTTCCAGTTCCCGCCAATATCCGGGAATTTCGCTCACAGCCATTGAAGAGGAGTGGGACAACATTCCACAGGCCACAATCAACAGCCTGAATAACTCTATATAAAGGAGACGTGTCCCAGAAGAGGCAGCAGCAGCTACCCACTTCTCCAGCGCTTCATTAGTAAATTGGGAGGTGCCGGAACCAGAAGTGATCCTGAGATGGGGGGTGACCTGGGGGGCGTCTGAGGTACCAGAACATATTAAATAAAATACCTTTATAATAAAGCATTGCATGCATTGTCATGGCTTTAGTGTACTGGCATAGAGCAGTGGTGTGGAGCTGCTTGCAGAAGTTGCACACACGAAGTACATTTATTGTAGCCTGGAGTCCTGGAAAAATGTGGCCTTTTGTAAACAGATTTCATGCATTTCTACATCATTTTATATGACTGGGGACTTTTGCAGAATATTTTTCAATACCTCACAGATGACCAAAATGACAGGCTACTTTGACACTGAGATCAATAAAAACAACCTTGTCTCTAATCCATCAATAGTCTAGGCCAGGTGTGAGGAGAAACACATTGTACAATATGAGGAGGAAGTTATAGTCCTAAACAAGCTTGTCTCTAATCCATCAATAGTCTAGGCCAGGTGTGAGGAGAAACACATTGTACAATATGAGGAGGAAGTTATAGTCCTAAACAAGCTTGTCTCTAATCCATCAATAGTCTAGGCCAGGTGTGAGGAGAAACACATTGTACAATATGAGGAGGAAGTTATAGTCCTAAACAACCGTGTCTCTAATCCATCAATAGTCTAGGCCAGGTGTGAGGAGAAACACATTGTACAATATGAGGAGGAAGTTATAGTCCTAAACAAGCTTGTCTCTAATCCATCAATAGTCTAGGCCAGGTGTGAGGAGAAACACATTGTACAATATGAGGAGGAAGTTATAGTCCTAAACAAGCTTGTCTCTAATCCATCAATAGTCTAGGCCAGGTGTGAGGAGAAACACATTGTACAATATGAGGAGGAAGTTATAGTCCTAAACAACCTTGTCTCTAATCCATCAATAGTCTAGGCCAGGTGTGAGGAGAAACACATTGTACAATATGAGGAGGAAGTTATAGTCCTAAACAACCTTGTCTCTAATCCATCAATAGTCTAGGCCAGGTGTGAGGAGAAACACATTGTACAATATGAGGAGGAAGTTATAGTCCTAAACAACCTTGTCTCTAATCCATCAATAGTCTAGGCCAGGTGTGAGGAGAAACACATTGTACAATATGAGGAGGAAGTTATAGTCCTAAACAAGCTTGTCTCTAATCCATCAATAGTCTAGGCCAGGTGTGAGGAGAAACACATTGTACAATATGAGGAGGAAGTTATAGTCCTAAACAACCTTGTCTCTAATCCATCAATAGTCTAGGCCAGGTGTGAGGAGAAACACATTGTACAATATGAGGAGGAAGTTATAGTCCTAAACAAGCTTGTCTCTAATCCATCAATAGTCTAGGCCAGGTGTGAGGAGAAACACATTGTACAATATGAGGAGGAAGTTATAGTCCTAAACAAGCTTGTCTCTAATCCATCAATAGTCTAGGCCAGGTGTGAGGAGAAACACATTGTACAATATGAGGAGGAAGTTATAGTCCTAAACAAGCTTGTCTCTAATCCATCAATAGTCTAGGCCAGGTGTGAGGAGAAACACATTGTACAATATGAGGAGGAAGTTATAGTCCTAAACAAGCTTGTCTCTAATCCATCAATAGTCTAGGCCAGGTGTGAGGAGAAACACATTGTACAATATGAGGAGGAAGTTATAGTCCTAAACAACCTTGTCTCTAATCCATCAATAGTCTAGGCCAGGTGTGAGGAGAAACACATTGTACAATATGAGGAGGAAGTTATAGTCCTAAACAACCTTGTCTCTAATCCATCAATAGTCTAGGCCAGGTGTGAGGAGAAACACATTGTACAATATGAGGAGGAAGTTATAGTCCTAAACAACCTTGTCTCTAATCCATCAATAGTCTAGGCCAGGTGTGAGGAGAAACACATTGTACAATATGAGGAGGAAGTTATAGTCCTAAACAACCTTGTCTCTAATCCATCAATAGTCTAGGCCAGGTGTGAGGAGAAACACATTGTACAATATGAGGAGGAAGTTATAGTCCTAAACAACCTTGTCTCTAATCCATCAATAGTCTAGGCCAGGTGTGAGGAGAAACACATTGTACAATATGAGGAGGAAGTTATAGTCCTAAACAACCTTGTCTCTAATCCATCAATAGTCTAGGCCAGGTGTGAGGAGAAACACATTGTACAATATGAGGAGGAAGTTATAGTCCTAAACAACCTTGTCTCTAATCCATCAATAGTCTAGGCCAGGTGTGAGGAGAAACACATTGTACAATATGAGGAGGAAGTTATAGTCCTAAACAAGCTTGTCTCTAATCCATCAATAGTCTAGGCCAGGTGTGAGGAGAAACACATTGTACAATATGAGGAGGAAGTTATAGTCCTAAACAACCTTGTCTCTAATCCATCAATAGTCTAGGCCAGGTGTGAGGAGAAACACATTGTACAATATGAGGAGGAAGTTATAGTCCTAAACAAGCTTGTCTCTAATCCATCAATAGTCTAGGCCAGGTGTGAGGAGAAACACATTGTACAATATGAGGAGGAAGTTATAGTCCTAAACAACCTTGTCTCTAATCCATCAATAGTCTAGGCCAGGTGTGAGGAGAAACACATTGTACAATATGAGGAGGAAGTTATAGTCCTAAACAACCTTGTCTCTAATCCATCAATAGTCTAGGCCAGGTGTGAGGAGAAACACATTGTACAATATGAGGAGGAAGTTATAGTCCTAAACAAGCTTGTCTCTAATCCATCAATAGTCTAGGCCAGGTGTGAGGAGAAACACATTGTACAATATGAGGAGGAAGTTATAGTCCTAAACAAGCTTGTCTCTAATCCATCAATAGTCTAGGCCAGGTGTGAGGAGAAACACATACGGAAATATCACATTTACATAAGTATTCCGACAAGCTTTCCAGTTTCACTGACTCACCCAATGATGTTCAGCTCACTCACTGGCTAAAAACTCATCTCTCTCTTGCTTTACTTTTTAAAACAATGCTGTTCGCAGTAGTCATGCCTTGTGATTTGGCTACACACAATCCACAGCTAGGATATTTAAAAAAAAAAAATAGCATTGTAGCCTATTTAGACCAAAGCGTGGCCAATGTTGCACAAACCATAAACCTGGGACGGCCCAACATTAATACATTCTTAGAATATCAGGCACGTTTTCACTTTGTTTTTTAGGGGGCTGATAATTACAGAGGAATCCAAATGTAATTACTCTGGTTTTATTAGGATGTTTACATTGCAAACAGTGGAAATCATTTTTCATGCCACGAGGTAGGTTACCTGATCCTGTCAAACGGGTTCCTGGGACGAAAGACTACAAAACTGAGAGGTGCGGTTGGATCCGGCTCAAATGAAGCACCACCCTTCTCATATGATGGGGTAGGGCCATCCTAAGGATCCCTGAATGCATGGACGGTTGCAACAAAGATTTATTTATAACTAAACCAAGATAGACCAATGTCGGTCGTTTCCAATGGGAACAGATGAGTCATAGTGGGCAGTGCCAAGCCCGAGCTCCTATTGGCGCATTCTAGCACAAATCCTGCATATTTCTGTTAGGGAATGACTCTGTGAAGAACTTGTGTGCAATAACTCAATTCGCCTCGGCATTCCTTCTAAATAACGTGATTATTTAAAACTTTTGCAAAGGGTAAATTATACAATCTTAGTCCACTCTGTTCACAACAAATTTTAGTTTTGGGAACAGAACTGTATTAAGATCAGGTGTTTCATCGATTAGAACATTTGCAGAATGTCGGCCAAAATCCATCTTCTCCCACTGCCGGCCAGTGGGCTTCCTTTCACTACCCTATTGTTTTATCTGAGGTTGCACTGTGGTAGTGGGGGAACAGGAAGTTCCAGGCAGCCACACACCATTCTTCAGAATAAAGAAAGCCCCAGATCAGTGCAGTCAAGAAGATAACCTTTTGTGTCCGTTTCTATTTATTACTACAGGTATGTAAAGGCGTGTATAAACTTTCTAATATCAAAACAACATATTATATCATGCTAGGTAACATCCGTTAAGGTATTATCACGTTTGGTAATGGTTTGTTACTTTTGTGTCAAACCAAGTGAACGTGAAACTGTTTCAAGTCACACAGCTAGAAACAAGGTTTGTCTGAATGGATGTACATAACTTCTTCAAGGTAATTTAATAAAAAATCTATTTGAGATTTCTGAGTTTGGTTAGCAAGTTATTGGTTTTGTGTGAAATTCACAAGCTGGTAACATGGTGGCGCCCATTCTATCTGCGTCAGCAGACTTCAGTGCTGGTGCAGAGACAATTTCACGATCGCACTACAGTTTTGAAGCTGAATGCAATGATTATTATGTGTCGTAGTATTCAGACACTTTCAGTTTCTATATTTATCTGTCATTTATAGTGTGAACGGGAAATACGATTGTTTTTTTAATGTGAAGACAGTTATTCAGGAAAATATTACATAATACTGCTTAAAACAAACTGCAACCTTGTACTAAATGGTTTTTGAGTCATTTACGTATTTGGGAAATCTACTATAGGTTAAGTTCATTTACGTTGTGTAGACTAATTTTAAAGTGTGTACTTTGTCCAATTTGAATGAATTAATGTTTTGTTACCTACTTCCTCTTTTGAAATGAGATGGACAGTAGATTGGACAGGATCTGATTACCGCCACCTCAAATTTCTAGTGTTTGAGCTCATGTTCCCCTTATACAATATTAGCTCAACAGTATTGTAGAGCTGCTGCACCTAAATATAAACAGTACCGGCACCTATTTCAGTCCAAGTCAAGCACTGAATTAGATAATTGAACCAAAAGAAATATAATATATATTTTTGAGAGTAAAGAAAGTGCCTGAACTGTCAAGACAACAACTTTTTGGTCTGTTTCTAATTGTTACTACAGGACGACTAGAATTAAGTCTGAAGCCGGTAACATCCACAGTGAAGACAACCCCAGCCTGCCTCTCTCCTTCCACACTGAGTAGAAACCTACAGTCACTGGGTCCTGATTGTGACAGTGGAGCCCAGTTTGCACTGCAGGATCCAGAGATGGCATCAGTGAAGCTGGAAGACTGCAGTCAAACACTGGAACTGAATGTCAACATTAAAGATGAAGAAGAGGAGGAGAAGATTGGGGAATCTGTTTCTCATGGTAAGAACAGGTTCTATCTAAGTTTGTTGTTTATTCCCACGTCTCACTGTGCAGGAAAAGTTGCTTTAGAACTGTTTCAATGAGAAGGTAGATGTTATTTCATCCTACTGAGACTTGCATAGTTTGACACCAGTTTTGTCAGCATTAGTTTTATTAACTGGGCTGTCTGGAGTGATCAGAGTGTAGACTAAAGAATTGAAGTAGACAAACTGCCAGTGTTTTAAAGTTCTATGAAATTAGTCTGTGTAGTTACTAACCCTTGTGATAGTGAGTGGAGGATGACACGCCCCTTTTTAGCTTTCAAGTCTTACCCCCTTTTAGAATAGTTTAATTCCCCTTTTGTTTTGTACAGACTACTGATATGAATGATGTCACCCGGTACAGACAGAAGAGGACTAGTAACCCCTCTGGGCCTGGTTCCTCTCTACCTTTCTTTTGCTTTCAAGGGAGTTTTTGCTTGCTCTTTGGGGATTTTAGGCTGGGTTTCTGTAAAGCACGTTGACATCTGCTGATAATATCGATTTGATTGACATGTATATCACACCAACTGACTGGTTCTTCTGATGTTGTTCACACAGGAGACCAGGTTGAGACATTCTCTACATCCAGAGAGAAACAGCAGGAAGATCACAGAGCTAAGAGGTCTCACCCCTGCCCACACTGTGAAGAGATTTTCCCAATTCTATCAAAGCTAAAAATACACCTAAAAATACACACAGGAGAGAATCCGTATTCCTGTACTGACTGTGGGAAGAGATTCACAACAACAGGGAATCTGACAGTTCATCGGAGAGTGCACACTGGAGAGAAGCCTTACTCCTGCCCTGACTGTGGAAAGATTTTCTCTCGACTGGGCCACTTAAAAAGACATGAACATATACATACAGGAGTGAAGCCTTACTCCTGCTCTGACTGTGTTAAATGCTACACAACATCAGCTGAGCTAAAACTTCATCAGAGAGTGCACACTGGAGAGAAGCCTTACTCCTGCTCTGACTGTGGAAAGAGTTTCTCTCGACAGGGTTTTTAAAAGCACATGAACTTATTCATACAGGAGTGAAGCCTTATTCCTGCTCTGACTGTGGGAAGATATTCTCTCAACTGGGCAACTTAAAAACACATGAACGTATACATACAGGAGTGAAACCTTACGCCTGCTCTGACTGTGTCAAATGCTTCACAACATCAACTGAGCTAAAAGTCCATCAGAGAACACACACAGGCGAGAAGCCTTACTCCTGCTCTGACTGTGGAAAGAGTATCTCTCTACTGTGCAACTTAAAAACACATGAACGTATACATACAGGAATGAAGCCTTACTCCTGCTCTGACTGTGTAAAATGCTTCACAACATCAGCTGAGCTAAAGGTTCATCAGAGAACACACACAGGTGAGAAGCCTTACTCTTGCTCTGACTGTGGAAAGAGTTTCTCTCAAATGTGCCACTTAAAAAGACACCAAGGTAAACATAAAGGAGAGAAGCCTTACCACTGATCTGACTGTAGAAAATTATTTTAAAAAGCTGAGCTAAAAGGTCATCATAGAACAGACACAGGAGAGAAGCCTTACTTCTGCTCTTATTTTGGCACGAGTAAAAGTATAAAGGTATTTGGTTGTAAATATACCTTAGTATCAAAAGTTATCTTGATAAGTGCATGTCCTGCTAATCATAAAAAAATGAAGTTGAGTACTTGTGTGTCAGGGAAAGTGTATGGAGTTAAAAGTATTATTTACTCTAGGAATTTAGTGAAATAAAACTAAAAGTTGCCAAAAATATAAATAGTAAAGTAAAGAACCCCAAAACTACTTAAGTAAAAAATTATTTAAAGAACTATAAGTACTTTACACCACTGCATGCATCCACGCATTAGGAATGTGTTTCAAATATTTTGTACTAGGGATGCACCGATATGACATTTTTGGCCAATATTTTCCTTGCCAACAAACTACACCGATATTTAAAATGTTTGTGGCCTTTTAAGCATTCTAATACAGTTAAATAGTTCAAACACGGACGCAGCGTGTCACTACAGTCCCTGGTTTGAATCACATCCGGACGTGATTGAGAGTCCCATAGGGCTGCGCACAATTGGCCCAGCCTCGTCCGGGGTTTGTCGTTATTGTAAATAAGAATTTGTTTTTAACTAATTTGCCTAGTTAAGTAAAAGTTACAAACCACGCCGACCAAAAAGTTATTTTGTTGGCATTTACATATGTCCCCATTACCAGTAAAACATCATCAAAACCGATTTCTTTCACTTGCTGTGCTGTTTCGTTGTTCAGTCCTTTCATTCTCAACCAGGATTTCATCATACATGTCAAGCAGTGAAGTTTCGGCTCTGTCTGTCCGTAGCCTCCCTTCCTCATGTGCTCTTTCACTGTGTCCGTTTCCATCTTGTCCAGCTGTTTATGTAACATGTCACATAAACCCTGTTCTTGTCTGCATCGAAGTAGCGGTCCTTGTACCGAGCATCGAGTATGATGGCAACACAGTAAAGAGACTCGGAGAGAATGCCATCGAATCGCTTGTTCACAGCATCGAGTACTTTTGTAAGTTAACTGCCGAAACAGACAGTGGGGTTTTGTTGAGCAGGGGTTTCAATGCCATGAAAGAGGGTATCACGTCAGCTGCAGGCGCAGTTGATTAGCTTATTTCTCGAGACAGTTGTTGGATTGGCGCTAGGAGTGTGTTCATTTTTTCAAGTTTCAAACACCTTGGAAATGGCAGCAGCGGTATGAGAACTAGCACATTCTTGAACATGCAATACAGCTTTCCTCAGTGCGAAATCCTCATTGACACAGTAAAGAGGCTCAGAGAGAATGCCATCAAATCGCTTGTTCACAGCATCAAGTACTTTTGTAAGTTAACCCCACGGTCTGTGTCGGGCAGTTCTGTTGAGCAGGGGTTTCAATGCCATGACAGAGGGTATCATTTCTGCTGCAGTTGCAATAGGGCTTTCCTCAGTACGAAATCCTCATCGACCCACTGTGCTGTCAGACTCAGTATTCTCACGGGGCTGACATCGCTGGTCCAAATATCAGTTGTGAAGCTAATAGCAGTGACACCCATAGATGTGCGTTTTAACAATTCTGTGTAACTCCGGTAGGTCACCATATGAAAAATACTGTGTTCTGGGGATTGACCAGTCGGCGAAAGCCAACGTCATCCACGACAGCGGACGGTTGATTGTCAAGGGCAATGAATGTCATCTCGGCGTTAATGGATTTCGCCTTTGAGTTGTCTCGCTGAAATGTTCTTACACATTTCAAATGACTGCTTGACTTGAACTTGTTTAGTTGTTAGAAGTGGGCACTTAGTATTTTTCTGCTTTTTTTCTGTTTAGGGCTGTATTTTTCGTGGCGTCATCTATCCACGTTATATAGGTATGCATGTCAGCTTTAACATCGGTTTTGCACATCGGTGTTAAATTAAACATTGGGCCGATGCTATCCGTGTATATCATATAAAGATGGTGTAATGATCAGTTTTTAGCATTAGTTTGGGTGGATTATTTTATTACTTAACAACTTTTGTTTAATGATAAACCAGCTATGAATCAACTACTTTTGTTTATTAAATTGTATTTTAATACTATATTCATTATTGTAGTCATTGATGATGAATGTATTTGAATAACTGTGTTGAAGTTAATTGTTCTGGCGGCAGGTAGCCTAGCGGTTAAGAGTGTTGGGCCGGTAACTGAAAGGTCACTGGTTTGAATCCCGAGCCGATTAGATGAAAAATCTGTCATTGTGCCCTTGAGCAAAGCAATTAACACTTATTTGTCCTGTATGTCTCTCTGGATAAGAACATCTGCTAAATGACAAGAATGTAATTAAAAATTATGTTTGTACATGAATTTATGCTGGGCAACCTCTTTTCTCTTGTGTATAATTTAATTAAATAAACTGTTTGAAGTGAAATACTCTATATACAGTTGAAGTCAGAAGTTTACATACACCTTAGCCAAATGCATTTAAACTCAGTTTTTCACAATTCCTGATATTTAGTCCAAGTAAAAAAAAAAACCTGTCTTTAGGTTAGTTAGGATCTCCACTTTATTTTAAGTAAAATGTCAGAATAATAGTGATTTATTTCAGCTTTTATTTCTTTCATCACATTCCCAGTGGGTCAGAAGTTTACATACACTCAATTAGTATTTGGTAGCATTGACTTTAAATTGTTTAACTTGGGTCAAATGTTTCAGGGAGTCTTCCACAAGCTTCCCACAATAAGTTGGGTGAATTTTGACACGTTCCTCCTGACAGAGCTGGTGTAACTGAGTCAGGTTTGTAGGTCTCCTTGCTTGCACACGCTTTTTAAGTTCTGCCCAAAAATGTTCTATGGGATTGAGATCAGGGCTTTGTGATAGCCACTCCAATACCTTGACTTTGTTGTCCTTAAGCCATTTTGCCACAAGTATGCTTGGGGTCATTGTCCATTTGGAAGACTCATTTACGACCAAGCTTTAACTTTCTGACTGATGTCTTGATGTTGCTTCAATATATCCACATAATTTTCCATCATCATGTCATCTATTTTGTGAAGTTCACCAGTCCCTACTTCAGCAAAGCACCCACACAACATGATGCTGCCACCGCCGTGCTTCATGGTTGGGATGGTGTTCTTTGGCTTTCAAGCCTCCCCCTTTTTCCTCCAAACATAACGATGGTCCTTATGGCCAAACAGTTCTATTTTTGTTTCATCAGACCAGAGAACATTTCTCAGAGAAGTACTATATTTGTCCCCAAGTGCAGTTGCAAACTGTAGTCTGGCTTTTTTTATGGCGGTTTTGGAGCAGCGGTTTTGGAGCAGTGGCTTCTTCGTTCTTTCTCCCTTGCTGAGCGGCCTTTCAGGTTATGTCGATATGGGACTCATTTTACTGTGGATATAGATACTTTTGTACCTGTTTCCTCCAGCATCTTCACACAGTCCTTTGCTGTTGTTGTGGGATTGATTTGCACTTTTCACACCAAAGTACATTCATCTTTAGGAGACAGAACGCGTCTTCTTCCTGAGCGGTATGGCGGCTGCGTGGTCCCGTGGTGTTTATACTTGCATACTATGGTTTGTACAGATGAACGTGGATGAGCTATTTTGATTTTCACATGATGTCAAGCAAAGAGGCACTGAGTTTGAAGGTAGGCCTTAAAATACATCCACAGTTACACCTCCAATTGATTCAAATGATGTCAATTAGCCTTTCAGAAGCTTCTAAAGCCGTGACAATTTTCTCAAATTTTCCAAGCTGTTGAAAGGCACATTCAATTTAGTGTCTGCTAAATGACTTAAATGTAAATGTATGTGAACTTTTACCCACTGGAGTTGTGATACAGTGAAATAATCTGTAAACAATTATTGGAAAAATGACTTGTCATGCACAAAGTAGATGTCCTAACCAACATGCCAAAACTATATTAACAAGAAATTTGTGGAGTGGTTGAAAAATGAGTTTTAATGACTTCAACCTAAGTGTATGTAAACTTACGACTTCAACTGTATATCTCCCTCACTAACTTTAAGCATCAGCTGTCAGAGCAGCTTACCGATCACTGCACCTGTACACAGCCCATCTGTAAATAGCCCACCCAACTACCTCATCCCCATATTGTTATTTATTTTTTATCTTTTGCACCCCAGTATCTCTACTTGCACATCTATCACTCCAGTGTTAATACTAAATTGTAATTATTTCAAAACTATGGCCTATTTATTGCATTACCCCACCCCCACCCCTATACTTACTACATTTGCACACACTATATAGACTTTTCTATTGTATTATTGACTACGTTTGTTTATTCCATGTGTATCTCTGTTGTTTTTTGTCGCACTGTTTTGCTTTATCTTAACCAGGTCGCGGTGGTAGATGAGAACTTGTTATCAACTGGCCTACCTGGTTAAATAAAGGTGAAATAAATCAAATCCCTATGGATGCGATCCGCCAACCCAATACCGAAGAAGAAGCGTTAGACTTTAGTAAAATATTTAGCTTTTCTTTTTTTTAAAGTGTCCTTTCATTGTATATTATTAGATACAGAGGAGAACATGATATCATGGTTTGTTATAGTGTTTAAGTTGATATTTTAACCTTAACCATTTTACTTGTGAACCTCTTGGGATAGGGCCATCCCAAGGATCCCAGATTGCAAGTAAAGTGGAATGAACAAGTTCCGGGAATGCACACACAGTTCTTCAGAATAAGGAGTGTCCGTTTCAATTGTATTACTACAGTTATATAACAAATAGCACGTATAAACGTTCAAAACATGCTAGCTAAACAAATCTGAAAAGGAATGATCACGTTTGGTAAGTATTTTGTGTTATTTGTGTTTTTAAATCCAAGTGAACGTGATAACTATTTTACAATTCACATAGCTAGAGACTTTGGGTCTGTCGTGAATGTACATCATTTCCTCAAGGTAATTTCACAAGTAATCGATTTTTTTTTAGTTCGTTTTGCATGGTATTGGTTTTTTGTAAAATGAGTTTTAATGACTTCAACCTAAGTGTATGTAAACTTATGACTTCAACTGTATATCTCCCTCACTAACTTTAAGCATCAGCTGTCAGAGCAGCTTACCGATCACTGCACCTGTACACAGCCCATCTGTAAATAGCCCACCCAACTACCTCATTCACAGCTGCACCATCAAGAACATCCAGGCCTACCATTGTTGTGTCATTGGCAAACTTAAGGATGGTGTTGGAGTCGTGCCTGGCCATGCAGTCATGAGTGAACAGGGAGTAGAGGAGGGGACTAAGCACGCACCCATGAGGGGCCCCTGTGTTGAGGATCAGCGTGACGGATGTGTTGTTACCTACCCTGATCACCTGGGGGTGGCCCGTCAGGAAGTCCAGGATCCAGTTGCAAAGGTAGGTGTTTAGTCCCAGGGTCCTTAGCTTATTGATGAGCTTTGAGGGCACTTTTGTGTGTAGTCATTTAGGCAGGTTGCTTTTGTGTTCTTGGGCACAGGGACTATGGTGGTCTGCTTGAAACATGTTGGTATTACAGACTCAATCAGGGACATGTTGAAAATGTCAATGAAGACACCTGCCAGTTGGTCAGCACATGCCCGGAGCACACGTCCTGGTAATCCGTCTGGCCCCGCAGCCTTGTGAATATTGACCTGTTCAAAGATCTTACTCACATTGGCTGCGGAGAATGTGATCACACAGTTGTCCGGAACAGCTGGTGCTCTCATGCGTGTTTTAGTGTTATTTGACTCGGGGTGAGCATAGACGTAGTTTAGCTTTTCTGGTAGGCTCAAGTCACTGGGCAGCTCTCGGCTGTGCTTGCCTTTGTAGTCTGTAATGGTTTACACGAGCGTTGTAGCCGGTGTAGTACGATTTGATCTTAGTCCTGTATTGATGCTTTGCCTGTTTGATGGTTCCTCGGAGGGCACATCAGGATTTCTTTAAAGCTTTCGGGTTAGTGTAAAAGCGGCAGCTCTAGCCTTCATTTAGGTCAGTGCAGATGTAGCCTGTAATCCATGGCTTCTGGTTGAGGTATGTAAGTACGGTCACTGTGGGGACGATGTAGTCGATGCACTTATTGATGAAGCCAATGACTGATGTGGTGTACTCCTCAATGCCATCGGAAGAATCCTGAAACATATTCCAGTCTGTGCTAGCAAAACAGTTCTGTAGCTTAGCATCTAAACATCACAAATCTGAGGTAAAAAGGATGTGTAATTCCATTAAATGTTATGGGTTGAAAATGCAAGCTTGTGTAAGGTAGTAACAGAAGCACAAAATGTCCAGATTGGAGAAATTAAAGCATTATACAATAGTTCAATGACAAAATAATTCAACATGCCAATTTAAAATGATAGCATATGTTGCCCACACACAAACTATTTTTTTTTACCTTTATTTTACTAGGCAAGTCAGTTAATTTAAGAACAAATTCTTATTTTCAATGACGGCCTAAGAACAGTGGGTTAACTGCCTGTTCAGGGGCAGAACGACAGATTTGTACCTTGTTTGAACTTGCAACCTTTCGGTTACTAGTCCAACGCTCTAACCACTAGGATACCCTGCCGCCTTGATACCCTGATACCTTGCAACAATGACATTTATTTCTCACTCATTTAACTATTGAGAGTTTAAAATGTTCTCAACACACAGTTTAACCAGGTGCTCTAAAGCCTCCATAGAGTCTGTGCAGCAGGCTGAACCTTACTAACACAATAGGAGAGGTTGTGGTAGATGTGGGCTATCACATATTCCAGTCTGTGCTAGCAAAACAGTCCTGTAGCTTAGCATCTGATTCACCTGACCATTTTTTTATTGATCTAGCCACTGGTGCTTCCTACTTTAATTTTGCTTGTAAGCAGGAATCGGGAGGATAGAATTATGGTCAGATTTGCCAAATGGAGGGCGAGGGAGAGCTTTGCTTGCATCTCTGTGTGTGGAGTATTGGTGGTCCAGAGTTTATTTTCCTCTGGTTGCACATTTAACATGCTGATATGTAAAACGTCACAGTCTGTCCTTTTGAGTTTTGAATCAGAGTCTTTACCCGACAATCATGTTATATCAGTTCTCCTGTTAGAAGACTTGTTTCCGAGGTGATCAGGAGGATTATGATATGGAGTTACGTTGGGATGCCGCCAGACCGCTAGCGACGCTGGGAGAAGAGGAGTATTGGGACAGGGACACAGAAAGGAGGGAGAAGAGGAGGAGGGAGAAGAGGAGTATTGGGACAGGGACACAGAGGGGGGAGAAGAGGAGTATTGGGACAGAGACACGGAGGAGGGAGAAGAGGAGTATTGGGACAGGGACACAGATGAGGGAGAAGAGGAGTATTGGGACAGAGACACAGAAAGGAGGGAGAAGAGGAGTATTGGGACAGGGACACAGATGAGGGAGAAGAGGAGTATTGGGACAGGGACACAGATGAGGGAGAAGAGGAGTATTGGGACATGGACACAGAAAGGAGGGAGAAGAGGAGTATTGGGACAGGGACACAGATGAGGGAGAAGAGGAGTATTGGGACAGGGACACAGATGAGGGAGAAGAGGAGTATTGGGACAGGGACACAGAAAGGAGGGAGAAGAGGAGTATTGGGACAGGGACACAGATGAGGGAGAAGAGGAGTATTGGGACAGAGACACAGAAAGGAGGGAGAAGAGGAGTATTGGGACAGGGACACAGATGAGGGAGAAGAGGAGTATTGGGACAGGGACACAGATGAGGGAGAAGAGGAGTATTGGGACAGGGGCACAGAAAGGATGGAAGAGGAGGAGGGAGAAGAGGAGTATTGGGACAGGGACACAGAGGGGGGAGAAGAGGAGTATTGGGACAGGGACACAGATGAGGGAGAAGAGGAGTATTGGGACAGGGACACAGAGGAGGGAGAAGTGGAGTATTGGGACAGGGACACAGATGAGGGAGAAGAGGAGTATTGGGACAGGGACACAGAAAGGAGGGAGAAGAGGAGTATTGGGACAGGGACACAGAAAGGAGGGAGAAGAGGAGTATTGGGACAGAGACACAGAAAGGAGGGAGAAGAGGAGTATTGGGACAGAGACACAGAAAGGAGGGAGAAGAGGAGTATTGGGACAGAGACACAGAGGAGGGAGAAGAGGAGTATTGGGACAGGGACACAGAGGAGGGAGAAGAGGGGTATTGGGACAGGGACACATGGGAGGGAGAAGAGGAGTATTGGGACAGGGGCACAGAGGAGGGGGAAGAGGGGTATTGGGACAGGGACACAGAGGAGGGAGAAGAGGAGTATTGGGACAGGGCCACAGAGGAGGGAGAAGAGGAGTATTGGGACAGGGACAAAGAAAGGAGGGAGAAGAGGAGTATTGGGACAGGGACAAAGAAAGGAGGGAGAAGAGGAGTATTGGGACATGGACACAGAAAGGAGGGAGAAGAGGAGTATTGGGACAGGGACACAGAGGAGGGAGAAGAGGAGTATTGGGACAGGGACACAGAAAGGAGGGAGAAGAGGAGTATTGGGACAGGGACACAGAAAGGTGGATTACATAGGAGGAGGGAGAAGAGGAGAGTCACAGTCTGTCCTTTTGAGTTTTGAATCCGAGTCTTTACCCAACATTCATGTTAGGATATATCAGTTATCCCGTTAGAGCTTTTGTACCGAATCCATTGCAGTGTTTCAGGTGACACACTTATGGTCATGTCACAGCAGAGTGCAAGAGGGAGATTCCAAGATGTGGGAAGTGTGCAGGAGGGCATCAGACAGGGGATTGTGTAGTTTTGGTGGATAAAGTTGTGTGTGTCAACCAATTCCACTGAGCAAATTTCAGGTCTTGTGAAACTTTTGTTCAACTTCCAGTGCCTGTTTACTGTGAGCACAGAGGCTGTACTCACTTTAAGTTACAGTTTTACCCATGTCCAAGTAGGCTACTGTGACTATTTGATCATAATGTAGGCCTACCAGGATGGCATACCATAAAAACAATGGAGAAGAATGCATCCCATAACATTTTAACATGGACATAGCTGTTCTATCATTCAGCCTACAGTAGCAGCCAATGAGTGGTGTTCAATATAGACCTACATTCCATGAGACTTTAAAATAAACACATGCAGGGTTTGACATTAGCCTGTTTATCCACTTGTCCTTCAGACAAGGTGACAAAAAAAATGTGTTTGATGCAAGAAACCACTTTAGAAAACAAAATTCATTAATCTTCCCCTACCATTATTAGAGAATATCAGACAAATTAAGCTACCCTCTAGCTTCTTTAAGACCTCAAAATAAAACTGCCCTTTTAAGACATAAAAAAGCTTTTTACCTGACTTTCTTTTCAAAGATGTCTAGAAATCTATACATTTTGTGCTCTTGTAGGAAGCAATCACTCCCACATTGTTGACTACAAATAATCTATAACTGGGCTAATAACTCACTAACCAGCAAAGGACATGTCCAAAATGTGCACACGTGGCTACATGCAGCTCCTGCTTTGATTTCTAAACAACCGCATCAACTCACGACCCTTCATGCTGTAAAAACCGCATCAACTCACGACCCTTCATGCTGTAAAAACCGCATCAACTCACGACCCTTCATGCTGTAAAAACCGCATCAACTCACGACCCTTCATGCTGTAAAAACCGCATCAACTCACGACCCTTCATGCTGTAAAAACAGTCCAGTTCAAACTAAATGGCACAGATCAATATATGGCATATATCTATTTACATATAGGCCTACTGCAGCTCTGATTGGTTAGGCCGCACCAGTCTGGGTCGAGTACAGGCTGAGTTGTGCATGTCAACGCAATAGAATCTTACTCTGATGTGTTCTGCCTACAACAAAGTATCTTGCATAGTTAGTTTTGCGTACTAAGTCTGGCATAGTTAGTTTTGCGTACTAAGTCTGGCATAGGTAGTTTTGTTTTGGTATGTTATATTGAAAGTGATTAATATTGTGTTGATTCGATCACAGTTGCCACAGTAAAGGGAAAGGTTGTTAAATAACAAGGAAATCTCTAGAAAGTTTGAGTGAAATTCAATCTCATGCCTCTCTGTGGGCTGACACTTCTGTGCTGCAGTCCTGGGGGAGCTGCGCGTCAGTCTGAGTTACTGCGTGCCCAAGTGCAGTTTAGAGGGAACATTGGTGTCCACTGTAGGGGTGCCCATGTTGATGGGGATTGGAAATGTCTGGTGCAAGAGAAGCAGTTTGAGATGTCCAGAGTCACAGTAGTGCAGTAGGTGTCATATGTTGAAGCAGTGAAGAAAGTAGAGGAGATTGGGTCAAAGGTGAGGGATCCTGAATGAGATTTGACTTCAGAAGGGTTACAGTGTGTGTTGAGTGTTGGTGTCCCGTCCTCCCAGGCCGTTGGCGTGGTGCAGGAGCAGATAGGGTCAAAGTAGTGGAATGGGGTAGTGGGTTTTGAATTGTGTGTAGGGTAAGTTGGAAGAGTGTTATTTAAAAAATATTATTTTTTATTTTACCCTGTTTTCTCCCCAATTCCGTGGTATCCAATTGGTAGTTACAGACTTGTCCCATCGCTGCAACTCCCTTACCGACTCGGGAGAGGCGAAGGTCAAGAACCGTGCGTCCTCCAAAACACAACCCAGCCACACTGCTCGCATAACCCGGAAGCCAGCCGCATCAATGTATCTCTGAGCCTCTCTACACCTGGCGACCATGTCAGCATGCATTGTGGCCGGCCCGCCACATCGCGCTAGTGCATGATGGGACAAGGGGGGCAATTGTGCAGCATTTGGTGGATGCCAAGTGCAGAGAGAGGCTCAGATATATAGAATCAGTCATGATGTATCATATGCAGAGGCTGTAAGACAGATTGGTGGAACTACATTGTGGACTGATGGAGCTTCCATGGCTGGTCCGGTACTAAGTGGACCTACTGTCAAGGCTGGTGCTTCTGCTGGTCCCAACCTATTGCACATTCCCTAAATACTACTCTCCCTCTCTTTATGTTTTAGCACAACCCTATGTTCCCCTATAACTATGTTTAAATATCCATCATTGTAATGTATGTAGGAGGGATCTTAGAGCAACACTTACAAACCCTCCAGTGTATGAGTCTCATAGGCTACCCTGCCGCCCTACCCTTATCTCTGCAATATAGATACAGACAATTAGTTAGGTATACATGCAGGTAAATATAATACATATAACTATTTGCCTTAAATATGCACTATCTATCTATCTATCTATCTATCTATCTATCTATCTACATTTCTGATGATCCATTGATGTCATCCATGATGTCTTACTAGTACAATGTGTTACTATTTTCTTTTTTATCTATTTGTTAATTTTCTTATTTTTTAACTGCATTGTTGGGAAGGGCTGGTAAGTAAGTATTTCACGGTAAGGTATACGGTTGTTGTATAAGGCGCGTGTGACAAATACAATTTGATTTGATGGCGGCGTCGCAAGCTACATGCAAAAACTTATGAAAATCGTTAGGACCAATGAGAGTAGAGCTACTGATCGGTGTCACAAACACTTGTCCATATATGGTATTACGTTGGCAGCCATATTGGATTTCTATCGAGTGATGTCCCTGCAACCGGGAAACGTTATACCTCCTATTCGGGGTTGCCATGTTTGCAGTTTTCCTGTGGGCGACTTGGAAAACGATGTCGGGTGAAAATGTAATGGTTGCGGGTTTTTGGGCTACTTCTTAATTGCACCGCAGCCGCTATAGCATTTTTCTTTAAAATATTTATTTCACTGTGACCTGCTGCTGACTATTAGGCAGTGAGACCGTCTGTTGCAGAGCGAGTGAGTGGTGGGGAGTATGAGGGCCGGAGGCCGAGGTGTGTGTGGTTTGAGACTGAGCGCTGCAGCTGAGTAACGCCTTGATAGCATCATCTGGATATGTGTGCAACAAAAGTTCAACATTCACCTTCTGCTACCATTTCTGTCAAACCGTTTACGCACACAGTTTTACTCACACGTTCGATACATTCAATGTATGCACCACACATAACGTATTACAACTGCCTCTGCAACGCAATGCTGCAAGGCAAACAAAGCGTTCCATTGGAAACAAGTTGTACTTCTGGTGTACAGTATCACTGTCGGTGTGATCGAGGCGTGAGAGGAGACAGAACTGCACGCGCGAAAACCATATAAAGCGAAGGGTTTTAAAGCATACTCAGTTCTTGGATCTCGAGCGGGACGTTTTAAATAGTAGTTATGGAACTCCTTCGCGTGCTTCTGTTACGGAAAAGTTCACAATGAAACTGATATTAAATGTGGAGAATAATACATATGTTGGCCATTAAGTAGCCTATTAATGTGTACGCCCATGTAAGCTACTGTAGCCTACCATTTCATACAATAAACAGGTTGAAATGACGATATCACTGGAGTCATTGCAAATAAATTTGTGCCACTTGTGTAGCCTACCTGGAGCTGTCAAACGGATTTAATCCATAGCCTATGACTTCAGTTTGTTCTTGTAGCCTTGTGTAATTATGCAATTATTAATGTCCATGTTTAGTTAATGAAATGGGAAGTTATCCGTTGTGATTATGGTCACAGTTCTATCAGCTGTTGCTAGAATGCATTAGATTGAAGGTAACAGTCAGTCAGATTAGGCTACAGGTAAATATACAAATTATTAATATATGATTCAGTGATTGAAATTCAAGACCTCATCCTCAGTAGCTTATTCCAGGAGGCTATTGGGCAGCAGAACCATTTCTTACGTAACAATCGCCTCGCTATTCATGTTAACTAAATGCTCTGTCAATTTGAACAAAGCAAGCTGCTAAATCATTAATCTTATATATTGCCTCGGCTACTGTGGGCTATCTGGCTATATAATACTTGCATCTAGCTAACCAAACCATGGCAATGTTGAATTACAATCATAAACGCAGATTTTAGTCAGTAGGCATAGCCTATGCCCATTTTAAATGACAAGTCAATAGCCTAATTCTTTTTTGAAGTTCGTCCAAGTGTTTCTTGCACAGAGATCTCGAGATCCTCTGTCCAACTTTCATCCCTCAAACTCTCCTGTTGGATTGATCAATAGTTATGCACATGCTGTTGGGGAATAATCAGAATTAGAGCGCACAAGGGATTTAATTACAATCAGCAGTTAAATCTACATCCAATGACTGAAAATGATCTGGCGAGTTTAATAAGAGCGAAATGTCTTTTGTCTTGGGACATATTCAAATTCCTTCATTATTGCAAGCAAACATGACTAATAATTATTTTGATGGAAAACCAAATGTAACTTCTTACGTCGATATTCCTTCTTAATTCGCTCCTTAACGTTGTGGAAAAGGCGATAACTAAGTCAACATGTGTCAACTCCTCTCTTGCGGCTGAACAAAAAAATCGGCAAGTTTTCAGGCCTTTTGGACGGGTTTTGATCATTGGTCTATACATTTTTATACACCTGGCAACCCCAATCGCATTCTTCAGAATAAAGAAACGCCATAACTGTGCTGTCAAGAGGATAACTTTTGTGTCCGTTTCTCTTCATTACTAAAGGTATGTGATAGCAAGTTTAAACAGTCTAACATCGAAAGAACTTCATAACATGCTAGATAACAAATCCTTACGGTTTTATGCGTTATTGTTTGTGTCAAACCCAGTGAGTGAAAAACGTGATTAAAAACTATTTTACATGTCACGTAGACTTGGGGGTCTTCCGAGGAATGTACATAATTTCGACAAGGTAATTTCCTAAAGAATCTATTTGAGATTTTTTTGTTCGTTTTACATGTTATTGGTTTTGTGTAAAATGAAGCTCCTGAGTTGGTAAAATGGCGGCGTCCACTCTGTCTGCGGAGGAGCCGCTCGACTTCTTTTGGAAGTCTATTTTGGGAGTCTTTTTTGGTGCGGTCCGGCGGGCTGGATTTCAACATCCACGGACCGGACCAATTTTATAAAATTATAGACATTTATGTTTTACAATTTCGGCCGACCCTTGGCTTGGCCCAAACATTTGACTGGACCGAATTCACGCAGCTTTAAGTAGAGGGGTCCAGCTGCAACGTCACCTCTCAGAGCAGTCGCCCCTCAGGGTCTCTGTGCTGCCTGCCCACTACCGATAGGTCGTCTATCGATGCAGTGCGTCTCTTAGGAAAAGTGGGGGTTTCGAAAGGTGCCACTCAATACCTCGTTAGGTTATCAGACTTTAGTCATGATCTGCAGAAATAACAGCAAGGGATTTCAGTTATGCAAAAAAAAAACTCTTCACTCACTGAACTGTATCTTTGAACTTTACCTACCTAACCGTAGTTAAGTTGTTCGTAAATGTAAATGCTAGCTAACGTTAGCTACCTTATAAAACCCATTTATTTTACTATGTATTATTTGTTATTGAATATTTTAACCCCCACTTCTCCTGATGTTGTTCCTTTGGAAACCCCCCCTTCTCCTTTGTATCGTTCCTTTGAAAACGCCCACTTCTCCATATATCGTTCCTTTGGAGACGCCCACTTCTCCATATATAGTTTCCTTTGGAAACGCCCACTTATCCTGAGAGATGCACTGCACTGAGATGACATATCAGAAGGTGGCAGGTAGCATAGAGACTCTGAGAGATGATGTCACAGCTGGACCCTATTGGCTTTAGGGTTTGTTTGTAAATGGACTCTAGAGTGCACTCTGGGCGTTGGTAAATTCAGAGGATTGTCAGCTTGTCTGCGTTTGGCTCAGTGCAGGCAGTAAGGGGGGGGGGGGTAGTAGAGACAGACAGTTTCACACAGTCACACTACAGTTCTGAAGCTGAATGTAATGATCATCAGTTTTCTACACGTGTACTAATATTCAGACACATTCAGTTGTTTCCGTCTTTATCTATAAATGTTACTATCGTGTGAAAGGGAAATACAAGAGATTTTTGTTAGTTGAAATAATACGTCGGAGTCATATGGTTGTTCAGGAAAATAGTTCATAATACCGCCTGAAGCAAACGGCAACCTAAATGGTTTTTGAGTCATTTATGGATTTATGTGAATTGAGGAAATCTACTATAGGTTAAGAGTACTTACGTTGTGTCATTTAAAGTGTGCACTTTGTGTCTAATGGGAATGAATGTTGAGTTGTCAGTGCTTAGCTACCTGATCTATTCAAAATAGATAATTGAAATAAAAAATATATAATATATCTTTTGAGAATAAAGTAAGTGCCAGAACTGTCAAGGCAATAACTTTTGTGTTTGTTTCTCTTTATTACTACAGACCGACCAAGGTCAAGTCTGAGGCCGGAAACATCAACAGTGAAGACAAACCCAGCCTGCCACTCTCCTTCCACACTGAGTCCAAATCTACAGTCACTGGGCCCTGATTGTGACAGTGGAGCCCAGTTTGCACTGCAGGATCCAGAGATGACATCAGTGAAGCTGGAGGACTGCAGTCAAACACTGGAGCTGAATGTCAACATTAAAGATGAAGAAGAGGAGGAAGAGATTGGGACATCTGTTTCTCATGGTAAGAGCAGGTTCTACCTAAGTTTGTTATTCATTCCAACTTCCCACTGTGTATGAAAAGTTGCAGTAGAACTGTTTCATGATGAACTGTTTCAATGAGAAGGTAGATGTTATTTCATGCTACTGAGATGTGCATGGTTTGACACCAGTATCGTCAGCATGTGTTTAATTCACTGGGCTGTCTGGAGTGATCAGAGAACAGACTAAAGAAGTGAAGTAGACAAACTGCCAGTGTTTTAAAGTTCTATGAAATGAGTCTGTGTAGTTACTAACCCTTGTGATAGTGAGTGGGGGATGATATGAAATGAGTCTGTGTAGTTACTAACCCTTGTGATAGTGAGTGGGGGATGATATAGCTCATAATTTTCATGACTTATGAGATACTTTTAGAATAGTTTTAATAATATATCCCATTTAGCAGACGCTTTTGTCCAAAGCGACTTACAAGTCGGCTGGGGCCACTACTTTTACATATGGGTGGTCCCAGCGGGAATCGAACCCACGACGCTTGGCGTTGCAAGCGCCATGCTCTACCGACTGAGCCACACATCCATGCCCAATTCCAGACTGCACAGCAGTGGTCGTTTTGTACATTTTTACACTTACATTTGAGTCATTTAGCAGACGCTGTTATCCAGAGCGACTTATCTTCATCAGTGCATTCATGTTAAGATAGCTTGTTGAGACAACCACATGTCATAGTAAATAAACTCAGTAAAAAAAAGAAACGTCCCTTTTTCAGGACGCTGTCTTTCAAAGATCATTTGTAAAAATCCAAATAACTTCCCAGATCTTCATTGTAAAGGGTTTAAACACTGTTTCCCATGCTTGTTCAATGAACCATAAACAATTAATGAACATGCACCTGTGGAATGGTCGTTAAGACACTAACAGCTTACAGACGGTAGGCAATTAAGGTCACAGTTATGAAAACTTAGGACACTAAAGAGGCCTTTCCACTGACTCTGAAAAACACCAAAATAAAGATGACCAGGGTCCCTGCTCATCTGCGTGAATGTGTCTTAGGCATGCTGCAAGGAGGCATGAGGACTGCAGATGTGGCCAGGGCAATAAATTGCAATGTCCGTACTGTGAGACGCCTAAGACAGCGCTACAGGGAGACAGGATGGACAGCTGATCGTCCTCTCAGTGGCAGACCACGTGTAACAACACCTGCACAGGATCAGTACATCCGAACATCACCTAATGGAGAAGGTCGAGAGCTTCAAGTTCCTCGGTATCAACATCACCTTTCATGGTCTAGGCACACCAATACAGTCGTGAGGAGGACTCAACAATGCCTATTCCCCTTCAGGAGGGTTAAAATATTTGGCATGAGTCCTCAAAACGTTCTACAGCTGCAACATCGAGAGCATCCTGACTGATTGCATCACTGCTTGGTATGGCAACTGCTCGGCATCCGACTTCAAGGCGCTACAGAGGGTAGTGCGTACGGCACAGCACCTCACTGGGGCCGAGCTCCCTGCCACCCAAGAACTCAATACCAGGCGGGGTCAGAGGAATGCCCTAAAAATTGTAAAAGACTCCAGCCACCAAAGTCACAGACAGTTCTCGCTGCTACCGCACGGCAAGCGGTACCGGAGCACCGAGTCTGGTACCAAAACGCTCCTTAACAGCTTCTACCCCCAAGCCATAAGACTACTGAACAGTTAATCAAATGGCTACCTGGACAATTTGCATTGACCCCCTTATTTCATTTTTATCTTTTATTATGTTTTGCACTGACTCAGGCTCGATGTACACTCACTCGACTCTAAACACACACACCACTAATACACACAAAACACACACACACACACATGTTGACGGCACACACAAATACATTCACATTCCTTCACGCTCTGAATACTTATATAAATAAGTTATTTCTGTTTTTTATTTTTAATACATTTGCAAGAATGTGCTAAAACCTGTTTTCGCTTTGTCATTAAGGGGTATTCTGATGTCATGGGGTATTGTGTGTAGATTGATGAGGAAATGTATTATACATTTTATCCATTTTAGAGTAAGGCTGTAAAACATAACAAAATATGGAAAAAGTCAAGGGGTCTGAGTACTTTCGAAATGCACTGTATGTGAATTCAGGAAATCTACTATATAGGTTAAGTGCACTTACGTTGTGTAATTTAAAGTGTGCACTTTGTGTCAAATGGGAATTATTTTTTGTTGTCTATGCTTAGCTACTTGATCTATTGAAATTAGATAATTGAACAGGAAAAAACATATTTTACAGAATAAAAAAGTTCCAGATCTGTCAAGACAATAACTTTGTGTCTGTTTCTCTTTATTACTACATCAACAGTGAGGACAGACCCAGCCTGCCTCTCTCCTTCCACACTGAGTCCAAACCTACAGTCACTGAGTCCTGATTGTGACAGTGGAGCCCAGTTTGCACTGCAGGATCCAGAGATGGCATCAGTGAAGCTGGAAGACTGCAGTCAAACACTGGAGCTGAATGTCAACATTAAAGATGAAGAAGAGGAGGAGAAGATTGGGACATTTGTTAATCATGGTAAAAGCAGGTTGAATCTATTCTGTAATTCTGACATCACACATCCCTGCCAAACTCCAGACTGCACAGTAATGGTCGTTTTGTACATTTTTACACTTACATTTGAGTAATTTCGCTCGGGTTGGGATGTAGGATTTGACCATAACCTGAAGGTAGGGAGGGACTGTTCCCTTTGTTTCTCTGTAGGCAAGCACCATGGTCTTGTAGTGGATGCAAGCTTCGACTGGAAGCCTGTGCAAGATCGAATCCCCGAGCTGCCAAGGTACAAATCTGTCGTTCTGCCCCTGAACAGGCAGTTAACCCACTGTTCCCCGGTAGGCCGTCATTGAAAATAAGAATTTGTTCTTCACTGACTTGCCTAGTTAAATAAAGGTATAAAAAAAATACTAAAAATGTGAAATGAGCTGAGGCCCACTAGAGTTAACAATTATTTGTGGGAACTGCAAACTACTTACCCTAAACATCCCCCAAACCTACACGGATGGGAAGCATGTGTGATAAGACCTGTACTCAGAAGGCGACTGTCTAACCCATGAAACTTTGAGACCATAGAAACTGTAGGACCACCCATGAAAAGGCACTTGAGTAAAAGTATTATGAAAAACTGAGCGCTAACCAATTACAGATGAACCAGTAAGGGAACCAATGTGGTGAAAACCCGTTGCTGGGTAGTCTTCATTTGCAACTAGAAAGTGGTGACTGGGACCAAATCGTTGTTAGTAGGTTAGGATGTTGAAACTTGCATAGAGAATCATTTCCCCGAATAAATTCAGGCAAGATGAATCCCGGTACATAGAAACTGAAGCAAATTAACAAATTGTTAGAATTATGGAGAAAAACCCCAATATATTTAACATTAATAAGCTACAGGCAAAATGACTGAAGCTTAAAGCCACGGTTCTTATTCGATACATTATTGACGATAGCCTCCTTGACACTTGGTTTGCAGCTGGGAGGAGAATATATCATCATGAGATGGGGACTAAAGGCCAAGACTGATGCAACAAGATATTGCAGAAGACATTTGGTTTATAACGAGATGAAATGCAAGTAAAAATGTAAATACCTAAAATGAGTAAAAGGCAACTGAAGTCATAAAGCATGGATAAGATGTCACTTTTATCGCTGAAGAATCAATTGGTAAAATGGCTGATATTGCAAATCACCACTTGTAAAATAGGCTACGATTATGCATGTAAGCCAACTTAATGTCAAAGAAGAAGAAATAAAGATCTATGATTGCTGGCGATGGCTCTTGGGTACGCCTTAGTTTGAGTCCTATCCAGTTATTAAATAAGAATAGAATATGTTTCTAAACACTTCTACGTTAATAATTATGAGTGAGAAAGTAACAGATGCAAAACACATCATACCCCTCCGCCAAAACAAATGCTAACCTCCCCTCTTCTTTTAATGGTGAGAGGTTAGCATGTATTGGAGGTATGATTTAAAATGCTAACCTCCCCTCTTCTTTTAATGGTGAGAGGTTAGCATGTATTGGAGGTATGTGTCATGTCTTGTTATGTCTGTTCCTGTCCTTTCTCTTCACTCTCTCTCTCTGCTGGTCTTTTTAGGTTACCTTCTCTGTCTCTCATTCTTCAGCTGTTCTACATCTCCTCTAACTAGCTCATTCACTCTTTCACACCTGTTCTCTCTTCCCCCTCTGATTAGGTCTCTATTTCTTTCTCTGTTCCTGCTACTTTCAGTGTCTGATTCTTGTTTGTGTTTTTTGATGCCAGAAGCAAGCTGTCGTCTCGTTTGCTTCCACCTTGTCCTGTCCTGTCGGAGTCTGCCTGGCAGGTGCAACCTGCACTATACTAACGTTCTTTTTGTTCCGCTGACAACGTTGGAAGAGGATTTATGCCATTCCTGTTTTTTCATTAAAGAACTCTGTTTTCTGTTAAAACCGCTTTTGGGTCTTCACTCAAGTTCATAACAGAAGAATCAGACCAAGAATGGACCCAGCGGCTCCGGACCCTTTTCACTCCGCCGTCGAGATCCAGGGAGCGATGCTAGGCAGACACGAGGAGGAATTGTCTGCTGCTCAACATGCCGTTGAGACCCTGGCCGTCCAAGTCTCCGACCTCACAAGACGGGTTCACCAGCTCCACCTCGATCCACCGCCCACTTCCAGGGTTTCCGAGTCTCCGGAGCCCAGGATCAACAACCCGCCGTGTTACTCTGGGGAGCCCACTGAGTGCCGCTCATTCCTCACTCAGTGTGATGTGGTGTTCTCTCTCCAGCCCAACACTTACTCCAGGAGCGCAGCCCGCATCGCCTACGTCATTTCTCTCCTTGCCGGACGGGCGCGTGAGTGGGGCACGGCAGTCTGGGAGGCGAGGGCTGAGTGTATTAACCAGTATCAGGACTTTAAGGAGGAGATGATACGGGTTTTTGACCGTTCTGTTTTTGGCGAGGAGGCTTCCAGGGCCCTGTCTTCCCTATGTCAGGGGAATCGATCCATAACGGATTATTCTATTGAGTTTCGCACTCTCGCTGCCTCTAGTGACTGGAACGAGCCGGCTTTGCTCGCTCGTTTTCTGGAGGGTCTCCTCGTCGAGGTTAAGGATGAGATCCTCTCCCGGGAGGTTCCTTCCAGTCTGGACTCCTTAATAGCTCTCGCTATTCGCATAGAGCGACGGGTTGATCTTCGTCGCCGAGCTCGTGGAAAGGAGCTCACGTTCTCCGTTGCTCCCCCTCCACATCACTGCCACCTGCCGCATCACTGCCACCCTCCTCCGCCGGCTCGGATGCTGAGCCTATGCAGCTGGGGGTATTCGCATCTCGGCCAAGGAGAGGGAACGGAGAATCACCAATCGCCTCTGTCTCTACTGCGGCTCCGCTGGTCATTTTGTCACCTCATGTCCAGTAAAAGCCAGAGCTCATCAGTAAGAGGAGGGCTACTGGTGAGCGCAACTACTCAGGCCTCTCCTTCTGGATCACGCACTACCTTTCCGGTCCATCTCCGCTGGCCCGGTTCATCTGCTTCCTGCAGTGCCTTGATAGACTCTGGGGCTGAGGGCTGTTTTATGGACGAGACCTGGGCTCGGGAACATGACATTCCTCTCAGACAGTTAGGGAGCCCAGGGCCTTGTTCGCTTTAGATGGTAGTTCTCTCCCCAAGATTCAGCGTGAGACGCTGCCTTTAACCCTCACTGTCTCTGGTAATCATAGCGAAACCATTTCTTTTTTAATTTTTCGTTCACCTTTTACACCTGTTGTTTTGGGTCATCCCTGGCTAGTGCGCCATAACCCTTCTATTAATTGGTCTAGTAATACTATCCTATCCTGGAATGTTTCTTGTCATGTAACCTGTTTAATGTCTGCTATCCCTCCTGTTTCCTCTGTCTCTTCTTCACAGGAGGAGCCTGGCGATTTGACAGGGGTGCCGGAGGAGTATCACGATCTGCGCACGGTGTTCAGTCGTTCCAAGGCCACTTCTCTCCCTCCACACCGGTCGTATGACTGTAGTATTGATCTCCTTCCGGGAACTACTCCCCCGGGGTAGATTATACTCTCTGTCGGCTCCCGAACGTAAGGCTCTCGAGGATTATTTGTCGGTTTCGCTCGACGCCGGTACCATAGTCTCCTCCTCCTCCCCCGCCGGAGCGGGGTTTTTTTTTGTTCAGAAGAAGGACGGGTCCCTGCGCCCATGCGTGGATTATCGAGGGCTGAATGACATAACAGTTAAGAATCGTTATCCGCTTCCTCTTATGTCTTCAGCCTTCGAGATCCTGCAGGGAGCCAGGTTTTTCACCAAATTGGACCTTCGTAATGCCTACCATCTCGTGCGCATCAGGGAGGGGGACGAGTGGAAGACGGCGTTTAACACTCCGTTAGGGCACTTTGAATACCGGGTTCTTCCTTTCGGCCTCGTTAACGCTCCGGCTGTCTTTCAGGCACTAGTTAACGACGTCCTGAGAGACATGCTGAACATTTTTGTTTTCGTTTACATGGACGATATCCTGATTTTTTCACCGTCTCTCTCGATTCATGTTCAGCACGTGCGACGCGTCCTCCAGCGCCTTTTGGAGAACTGTCTTTATGTGAAGGCTGAGAAGTGCACTTTTCATGCCACCTCTGTTCCTTTTCTCGGTTCCGTTATTTCCGCTGAGGGCATTAAGATGGATCCCGCTAAGGTCCAGGCTGTCATTGATTGGCCCGTTCCTAAGTCACGCGTCGAGCTGCAGCGCTTTCTGGGCTTCGCTAATTTCTACCGTCGTTTCATCCGTAATTTCGGTCAGGTGGCAGCTCCTCTCACAGCCCTTACTTCTGTTAAGACGTGCTTTAAGTGGTCCGTTTCCGCCCAGGGAGCTTTTCATCTTCTTAAGAATCGTTTTACATCCGCTCCTATTCTTGTTACACCTGACATCTCTAGACAGTTTGTTGTTGAGGTTGACGCGTCAGAGGTGGGCGTGGGAGCCATTCTTTCTCAGCGCTCTCTCTCTGACGGCAAGGTCCATCCTTGCGCGTTTTTCTCTCATCGCTTATCGCCGTCAGAACGTAACTATGATGTTGGTAATCCGAACTGCTCGCCATCCGCTTAGCCCTAGGCGAATGGCGACAGTGGTTGGAGGGGGCGACCGTTCCTTTTGTCGTTTGGACTGACCATAGGAACCTTGAGTACATCCGTTCAGCCAAACGACTTAATGCGCGTCAGGCTCGTTGGGCTCTGTTTTTCGCTCGTTTCGAGTTTGTTATTTCTTATCGTCCGGGCTCAAAAACACCAAGCCTGATGCTTTATCTCGTCTCTTCAGTTCTTCTGAGGTCTCCACCGACCCCGATGGGATTCTCCCTGAGGGGCGTGTTGTCGGGTTGACTGTCTGGGGAATTGAGAGGCAGGTAAAGCAAGCACTCGCTCACACTCCGTCGCCGCGAGCTTGTCCTAGGAACCTTCTGTTCGTTCCCGTTCCTACTCGCCCGGCCGTTCTTCAGTGGGCCCACTCTGCCAAGTTAGCCGGCCACCCCGGCGTTCGGGGTACGCCGCTTCCATTCGCCAGCGTTTCTGGTGGCCCACTCGGAACGTGACGCGTCGATTTGTCGCCGCTTGTTCGGTCTGCGCGCAGACTAAATCTGGGAACTCTCCTCCTGCCGGCCGTCTCAGACCGCTTCCCATTCCCTCTCGACCGTGGTCTCACATCGCTTTAGATTTTATCACCGGACTGCCTTCATCAGCGGGGAAGACAGTTATTCTTACGGTTGTCGATAGATTCTCTAAGGCGGCTCATTTCATTCCTCTCGATAAGCTCCTTCTGCTAAGGAGACGGCTCAGATCATTATCGAGAATGTTTTCCGAATTCATGGCCTTCCGTCTGACGTCGTTTCCGACAGAGGCCCGCAGTTCACGTCTCAATTTTGGAGGGAGTTTTGCCGTTTGATTGGGGCTTCCGTCAGTCTCTCGTCCGCTTTCATCCCCAGTCTAACGGTCAAGCCGAACGGGCCAATCAGACTGTTGGTCGCATTTTACGCAGTCTTTCTTTTCGTAACCCTGCGTCTTGGTCAGAACAGCTCCCCTGGGCAGAGTACGCCCACAACTCGCTTCCTCGTCTGCTACCGGTCTATCCCCTTTTCAGAGTAGCCTCGGGTACCAGCCTCCGCTGTTCTCATCTCAGCTCGCCGAGTCCTGCGTCCCCTCCGCTCAGGCTTTTGTCCAGCGTTGCGAGCGCACCTGGAAGGGGGTCAGGTCGGCACTTTGCCGTAATAGGGCGCAGACTGTGAGGGCCGCTAATAAGCGTAGGACCAAGAGTCCTAGATATTGTTGCGGTCAGAGAGTATGGCTCTCCACTCAGAACCTTCCCTTAAGACAGCTTCTCGCAAGTTGGCCCCGCGGTTCATTGGTCCGTTCCGTATTTCTCAGGTCATTAATCCTGTCGCAGTGCGACTTCTTCTCCCGCGCTATCTTCGTCGCGTTCACCCGGTCTTCCATGTCTCCTGTGTTAAGCCCGTTCTTCGCGCCCCCGCCGTCCCTCCCCCCCCATCCTTGTCGAGGGCGCACCCATCTACAGGGTTCGTAAGATTTTGGACATGCGCCCTCGGGGCCGTGGTCATCAGTACCTAGTGGATTGGGAGGGGTACGGTCCTGAGGAGAGGAGTTGGGTTCCCTCTCGGGACGTGCTGGACCGTTCGCTGATCGATGATTTCCTCCGTTGCCGCCAGGTTTCCTCCTCGAGTGCGCCAGGAGGCGCTCGGTGAGTGGGGGGTACTGTCATGTCTTGTTATGTCTGTTCCTGTCCTTTCTCTTCACTCTCTCTCTGCTGGTCTTTTTAGGTTACCTTCTCTGTCTCTCATTCTTCAGCTGTTCTACATCTCCTCTAACTAGCTCATTCACTCTTTCACACCTGTTCTCTCTTCCCCCTCTGATTAGGTCTCTATTTCTTTCTCTGTTCCTGCTACTTTCAGTGTCTGATTCTTGTTTGTGTTTTTTGATGCCAGAAGCAAGCTGTCGTCTCGTTTGCTTCCACCTTGTCCTGTCCTGTCGGAGTCTGCCTGGCAGGTGCAACCTGCACTATACTAACGTTCTTTTTGTTCCGCTGACAACGTTGGAAGAGGATTTATGCCATTCCTGTTTTTTCATTAAAGAACTCTGTTTTCTGTTAAAACCGCTTTTGGGTCTTCACTCAAGTTCATAACAGTATGATTTAAAATGCTAACCTCCCATCTTCTTTTAATGGTGAGAGGTTAGCATGTATTGGAGGTATGATTTAAAATGCTAACCTCTCCTCTTCTTTTAATGGTGAGAGGTTAGCATGTATTGGAGGTATGATTTAAAATGCTAACCTCCCATCTTCTTTTAATGGTGAGAGGTTAGCATGTATTGGGGGTATGATATTTGTTTGTCTAACTTTCTCACTCATCATTATTCACAATATACAAGGCTACTATACTAAGCCTGCTAATGATAACGACATTACTTATTATTTTAACGATGATCATAACAATAGTTATAATAATAACAGGAAGAAGGATAGCAAGGTCGAAGACACTGCATCTCAGTGTCACTGAGTACCTAGTTCGAATCCAGGCTGCATCACATCCGGCTGTGATTGGGAGTCCCGTAGGGTGGCGCACAATTGGCCCAGCGTCGTCCCGGGTTTGTAAATAAGAATTTGTTCTTAACGGAGTTCTCTAGTAAAAGAAAGAAGAAAAGGATGGTATTGGAGTGAGAGCTGCATGCGTAGCCTATTGTGTGGCAAACAGGTGCTGTTAGATTACAATATTATATTTCTGACCATTTGGAACAGTTGTAAACAACACTAAATAAATTATTCTAATGTGTTCTAAAGGAAAATTATTGTAAAGCTTTTATTACAACATAGCACACATTAAAACCTTTTACAGCATACCACACCTTAAAACCTTTTACAGCATAACACACATTAAAACCTTTATTACAGCATACCACACATTAAAACCTTTTACAGCATACCACACCTTAAAACCTTTTACAGCATACCACACATTAAAACCTTTATTACAGCATACCACACCTTAAAACCTTTTACAGCATAGCACACCTAAAAAAAATATTGTAAAGCTTTTATTACAACATACCACACATTAAAACCTTTATTACAACATACCACACATTAAAACCTTTATTACAACATAACACACATTAAAACCTTTTACAGCATACCACACCTTAAAACCTTTATTACAACATACCACACATTAAAACCTTTATTACAGCATACCACACATTAAAACCTTTATTACAACATACCACACATTAAAACCTTTATTACAACATAACACACATTAAAACCTTTATTACAGCATACCACACATTAAAACCTTTTACAGCATAGCACACATTAAAACCTTTATTACAACATACCACACATTAAAACCTTTTACAGCATAACACACATTAAAACCTTTTACAGCATACCACACATTAAAACCTTTTACAGCATAACACACATTAAAACCTTTGTTACAGCATAACACACATTAAAACCTTTTACAGCATAACACACATTAAAACCTTTTACAGCATACCACACATTAAAACCTTTTACAGCATAACACACATTAAAACCTTTATTACAGCATAACACACATTAAAACCTTTATTACAGCATAACACACATTAAAACCTTTTACAGCATAACACACATTAAAACCTTTATTACAACATACCACACATTAAGACCTTTATTACAACATACCACACATTAAAACCTTTATTACAACATACCACACATTAAAACCTTTATTACAACATACCACACATTAAAACCTTTATTACAGCATACCACACATTAAAACCTTTTACAGCATACCACACATTAAAACCTTTATTACAGCATACCACACATTAAAACCTTTTACAGCATACCACACATTAAAACCTTTATTACACTACAACATACCACACATTAAAACCTTTATTACAACATAACACACATTAAAACCTTTTACAGCATACCACACATTAAAACCTTTTACAGCATACCACACATTAAAACCTTTATTACAACATACCACACATTAAAACCTTTATTACAGCATACCACACATTAAAACCTTTATTACAACATAACACACATTAAAACCTTTTACAGCATAACACATTAAAACCTTTAAAATACCCTTAAAACCTTTATTACAGCATACCACACATTAAAACCTTTATTACAGCATACCACATTAAAACCTTTATTACAACATAACACACATTAAAACCTTTTACAGCATAACACACCTTAAAATTAAAACCTTTATTACAGCATACCACACATTAAAACCTTTATTACAATACACACATTAAAACCTTTACACATACCAAAAAAACCTTTTACAACATTAAAATTACACACCTTAAAACCTTTATTACAGCATAGCACACATTAAAACCATACCACATTTATAAAATTAAAACCTACAGCATAAAACCTTTACAACACACATTAAAACCTTTTACAGCATACCACACATTAAAACCTTTTACAGCATAGCACACATTAAAACCTTTATTACAGCATACCACACATTAAAACCATTATTACAGCATACCACACATTAAAACCTTTTACAGCATACCACACATTAAAACCTTTTACAGCATAACACACATTAAAACCTTTTACAGCATAGCACACATTAAAACCTTTATTACAGCATACACACATTAAAACCTTTATTACAGCATACCACACATTAAAACCTTTATTACAGCATTACCTTTAGCATAAAACCTTTACACATACACACATAAAACCTTTATTACAGCATACCACACATTAAAACATTAAAACATACTTAAAACCTTTACAGCATAGCATACACATTAAAACCTTTATTACAACATACCACACATTAAAACCTTTATTACATACCACACATTAAAACCTTTATTACACATACACACATTAAAACCTTTATTACAGCATACCACACATTAAAACCTTTATTACAGCATACCACACATTAAAACCTTTTACAGCATACCACACATTAAAACCTTTATTACAGCATAAAACCTTTATTACAACACACATTAAAACCTTTACAGCATTACAGCATACCACACATTAAAACCTTTATTACAACATACCACACCATTAAAACCATTATTACAGCGTACCACACATTAAAACCTTTTACAGCATAGCACACCTTAAAACCTTTTACAGCATAGCACACCTTAAAACCTTTTACAGCATAGCACACCTTAAAACCTTTATTACAGCATACCACACATTAAAACCTTTATTACAACATACCACACATTAAAACCTTTATTACAACATACCACACATTAAAACCTTTATTACAGCATAGCACACATTAAAACCTTTATTACAACATACCACACATTAAAACCTTTATTACAGCATACCACACATTAAAACCTACCACACATTAAAACCTTTATTACAACATACCACACATTAAAACCTTTATTACAGCATACCACACATTAAAACCTTTATTACAGCATACCACACATTAAAACCTTTATTACAGCATACATTAAAACCTTTATTACAGCATAGCACACATTAAAACCTTTTACAGCATAGCATACCACACATTAAAACCTTTATTACAGCATAGCACACATTAAAACCTTTATTACAGCATACCACACATTAAAACCTTTATTACAACATACCACACATTAAAACCTTTTACAGCATAAAACACACATTAAAACCTTTTTACAGCATACCACATTAAAACCTTTTATTACAACATTAAAACCTTTATTACAACATACCACACATTAAAACCTTTATTACAGCATACCACACATTAAAACCTTTATTAAAACCTTTATTACAAACATACCTTTACATTAAAACCTTTACAGCATACCACAAAAACCTTTATTACACACATACCACACATTAAAACCATTTATTACAGCATACCACACATTAAAACCTTTATTACAGCATACCACACATTAAAACCTTTTACAGCATACCACACATTAAAACCTTTATTACAGCATACCACACATTAAAACCTTTATTACAGCATACCACACATTAAAACCTTTTAAAACCTTACAGCATACCACACATTAAAACCTTTTTACAATAGCACACATTAAAACCTTTATTACAACATATTAAAACCTAAAGCATAGCACACATTAAAACCTTTATTACAACATACCACACATTAAAACCTTTATTACAACATACCACACATTAAAACCTTTTATTACATACATTAAAACCACACATTAAAACCTTTATTACAGCATACCACACATTAAAACCTTTATTACAGCATACACACATTAAAACCTTTTACAGCATACCACACATTAAAACCTTTTACAGCATAAAACCTTTATTACAGCACACACATTAAAACCTTTATTACAGCATATAAAACACACATTAAAACCTTTATTACAGCATACCACACATTAAAACCTTTATTACAACATACCACACATTAAAACCTTTATTACAGCATAAAACCACACATTAAAACCTTTATTACAGCATACCACACATTAAAACCTTTTACAGCACACCATTAAAACCTTTATTACAGCATACCACACATTATACAGCATACCACATTAAAACCTTTTACAGCATAGCACACATTAAAACCTTTATACAGCATAGCACACCTTTAAAACCTTTTACAGCATAGCACACATTAAAACCTTTTACAGCATAGCACACAAAAACAGCATAATCTCAAATTGGGAAATTGCTTTATCTGACATGTTGCAATTGCGTGAGGCTTGGAGCTCACAGAATCAATAGGCTATCAAACACACTCAAACAGGCAACATAAGCAGGATCGATATATCTTTCTGTAAATACAGTGCATTCGGAAAGTATTCAGACCCCTTGACAAGTTCAACATTTGGTTAATTTACATCCTTATTCTAAAATTGATAAGTTTTTCCCCCCACTTGTAATGACAATGTGAAAACAGATTAGCTCCCTGGATGCAATTCCTATGGCTTCCAGCAGTCTATGTTCAAGGTTTCAGGCTTTTAACTTCAAAAACTAATAAGAAATATCAGTTTAAGTACAGGGACACAGTCTTGGAAATGTGTGTTTGCACGCGCCATGAAGACAGGACGCACCTTCTAAAGTCAGTTTCCTATTGAACATACTTCTTTCCGTAAGAAATATTATAGTTTGATTACATTTTAGGGTATCTGAGGAGTAAATAGAAATGTATTTTGACTTGTTGAAACAAAGTTTAGGGGTAGATTTTCGGTTTCCTTTCTCTGCATGTTGAACGAGGGGATTACTCAAATCGATGGCGCCAACTAAACCGACATTTTGGGAAATAAAGAAGGATTATGTCTAATGAAACGACACTACATGTTATAGCTGGGACCCTTTGGATGACAAATCAGAGGAAGATTTTCAAAAAGGTAAGTGAATATTTAATCACTATTTGTGAATTTATGAAACCTGTGCCGGTGGAAAAATATTTTGATGTGGGTCGCCGTCCTCAAACAATCACAGGGCATGTTTTCACTGTAATAGCTACTGTAAATCAGACAGTGCAGTTAGATTAACATGAATTTAAACTTTCATCTGAAATAAGACACTTATATTTACCTAAATGTTTAATATACATAATTTGTATGATTATTTATTTGAATTGCGTGCCCTCCAGTTTCACCGGAAGTTGTCCCGCTAGCAGGGCGCCTAGGGACCTTAAATGCTGCAGACAATTTTTAGTGACCTTCTCCAGATCTGTGCCTCTACACAATCCTGTCTCTGAGCTCTACGGACAATTCCTTTGACCTCATGGCTTGTTTTTTTGTTGTTTTTTTTCAATATTTGGAAGGTGTGCTTAAAGTTTCATACACTCAGTAAATATGGATGATTTCTAAAACCAGGCACATTTAACAGTTAGACTATTGATTACAGACCTATTTAAGTTGGTTTCCACACTCCTCAAAAATATTGTTTCAGAATGGCAGACAGTGATCTAACGTGGAAGAAAAAGAGCATGTTATTAAATAAAGTAATTTGTATTAGTGTTGCACCATTATTCTTACATAATATAACCATATACAATTTCAGTAGCACATGTCTTAGTGATGGACTGTGCCATCCCTATGGCCTCCGCAATGGATTAGTCCACCCAGACAGTAGCCAATCAGTCTTGTGCAGCATGAGAAAATGAATCTATTTGCGACTGTTCGACTGCTACCATACACATCATTTATGGTTCACACTCTCCTTCATCCCCTGGAACTTTGCTTGTAGCATTCTATGCCATATGGCCTCAAATTGTACTGTTCTGTTTTTCTCATTACACCCTTTCAATATTTGAAATATTACATTTGATTCATCCACTGTAGAGGAGATTTTTTTTCAAAATCATTGATGAGAAAAGAATGGTCTACTCCATGGCACCCCCATATGCCATGTCTTGAAATATGCAGATAGACAGATTCAAAGTAAATTTACATTGTAAAACTTCTGCCAACTTTCTAACTCCGCCCATAACTTTTTAAATGTATTGCACTCCAAGAAGGCATGGATTATTGAGTCATCGTTAGTTTTACACTTAAGACATGGGGAGCAGCCATTGGTGGGCCTGGGAGGGCATAGGCCCACCCACTTGGAAGCTAGGCCCAAAAAATCTTAATGAGTTTTTCCCCACAAAAGGGCTGTATTACAGACCAAAATACTCCTCAGTTTCATCAGCTGTCCGGGTGGCTGGTCTCAAATGATCCCACATGTGAAGAAGCCGGATGTGGAGGTCCTGGGCTGGCGTGGTTACACATGGTCTGCGGTTGTGAGGCCGATTGGACATACGGGCCAAATTTTTTTTTTTTTGTTGGAGGTGGCTTATGATAGAGAAATTAACATAAAATTCTCTGGCAACAGCTTTGGTGGACATTCCTGCAGTCAGCATGCCAATTGCACGCTCCCTCAAAACTTCTGTGGTGGTGTTGTGGTGGTGTTGTGACAAAACATTTTAGTGGCATTTTGTCCCCAGCAGAAGGTGCACCTGTGTAATGATCATGTTGTTTAATCAGCTTCTTGATATGTCACACCTGTTAGGTGGACGGATTATTTTGGCAATGGAGAAATGCTCACTAACAGAGATGTAAACATTTTTGAGAAATAAGCTTTTTGTGACTGAAACATTTCTGAGATCTTTTATTTCAGCTCATGAAACCTTTCGACCAACACTTTACATGTTGCATTTATATAGACCACAAGCCTGACTGTTACCCACTTTTTATTTATTATTAGAATAGATGTATTCCCCGATTGGATTGTACAGCCTACTGATGAGTTCATATGTTACCGGTACAGCCAGAAGAGGACTGGCTTCCCCTCAGAGCCTGGTTCCTCCTTTCTAGGGAGTTTTTCCTAGCCAATGTGCTTCTACATCTGCATTGCTTGCTCTTTGAGGTTTTAAGCTGGATATATTTTAAAGCACTTTGTGAAAACTGCTGATGTAAAAAGGGCTTCATAAAATGCATTTGATTGACGTGTATGTCACATCAACTGATTGGTTCTGATGTTGTTCACACAGGAGACCATGTTGAGACATTCTCTACATCCAGAGGGCAACAGCAGGAAGATCACAGAGCTAAGAGGTCTCACCACTGCCCACATTGTGAGAAGAGTTTCCCAATTCTATCAAATCTAAAAATTCACCTAAAAATACACACAGACCAGAATCTGTATTCCTGCACAGATTGTGAGAAGAGATTCACAACATCACAGGCTCTGACAGCTCATCAGAAAGTGCACACTGGAGAGAAGCCATACTTCTGCTTTGTCTGTGGGGAGAGTTTCTTTCAACAGGGCCATCTAAAAACCCACCATCGAATACACACAAGAGAGAAGCCATTCTCCTGCTTTGACTGTGGGGAGAGTTTCTCTCAACAGGGCCACCTAAAAACCCACCAACGAATACACACAGGAGAGAAGCCTTACTCCTGCTCTGACTGTGGAAAGAGTTTTTCTCAACTGGGCAGCTTAAAAACACACCAACGTATACACACAGGAGAGAAGCCTTACTCCTGCTCTTACTGTGATGAGTGTTTCTCTCAACTGGGCAACTTAAAAACACATGAACGTATACACACAGGAGAGAAGCCTTTCTCCTGCACTGACTGTGGGAAGAGCTTCACAACATCACAAGCTTTGACAGTTCATCAGAGAGTGCACACTGGAGAGAAGCCTTACTACTGCTCTGAATGTGGAAAGAGTTTCTCCCAATTGGATATGTTAAAATGTCACCAACGAATACACACAGGAGAGAAGCCTTACTCATGCTCTGACTGTGGTAAGAGTTTCTCTCAACTGGGCAACTTAGAAGCACACCAACGTATACACACAGGAGAGAAGCCTTACTCCTGCTCTGACTGTGGGAAGTGCTTCACAACATCAGCTGAGCTAAAAGTTCATAAAAGATCACACACAGGAGAGAAGCCTTACACCTGTTCTGACTGTAGAAAGAGTTTCTCCCGATTGGATATGTTGAAATGTCATCAGCGAATACATACAGGAGAGAAGCCTTACTCCTGCTCTGACTGTGGAAAAAGGTTCTCCCAACTGGGCAACTTAGAAGCACACCAACGTATACACACAGGAGAGAAGCCTTACTCCTGCTCTGACTGTGGGAAGAGTTTCTCCCGATTGGATACCTTAAAACGCCACAAATGTATACATAAAGGGCAGAAGCCTCATCAGTTTTCTCAGACCAGCTAAGACTTAAAGTCACTCCATCACTTAAATATGCACTATGTAGAAATCACTCCACCATTTCCTGCATGTTAAAATTGCAATAGTTCTAAAATAAGCAGCCATTGTGTAGTGAATCATTGTACCATCTAAACCTCTGTGAAATATATTTTCCATTCTCAAAATATTGTATTTTCAGCTGTTGTACAAAAATGGAAGTAAAAAACAAAACTTCAGAACGGGAAGCATAGAAATAGTGCACATAGAACAGATCTACTGCTTCTTAGACCGGGAGAAGCCTTACTCCTTGTCTGACTGTGGAAAAGGCTTCACAGCACTGGGTGATCTAAAAGTTAATCAGGGAACACACTCCTGGGAAAAGCTTGTGTGTACTGCACTGCCTGTGGGAATATTTTATCTCTATTGGACACCTTAGCTCGGCTTGGGTGTTATCCAGATTGTCATACCGTCATACTGACCTTGTGCCATACCAGAATATTAGGTAACTGCACTCAAATTATATATAGGTGAGAAGGATTACTTTATCCTATCCTAGGTATTCCTTGAAGAGGTGGGGTTTCAGGTGTCTCCGGAAGGTGGTGATTGACTCCGCTGTCCTGGCGTCGTGAGGGAGTTTGTTCCACCATTGGGGGGCCAGAGCAGCGAACAGTTTTGACTGGGCTGAGCGGGAACTGTACTTCCTCAGTGGTAGGGAGGCGAGCAGGCCAGAGGTGGATGAACGCAGTGCCCTTGTTTGGGTGTAGGGCCTGATCAGAGCCTGGAGGTACTGCGGTGCCGTTCCCCTCACAGCTCCGTAGGCAAGCACCATGGTCTTGTAGCGGATGCGAGCTTCAACTGGAAGCCAGTGGAGAGAGCGGAGGAGCGGGGTGACGTGAGAGAACTTGGGAAGGTTGAACACCAGACGGGCTGCGGCGTTCTGGATGAGTTGTAGGGGTTTAATGGCACAGGCAGGGAGCCCAGCCAACAGCGAGTTGCAGTAATCCAGACGGGAGATGACAAGTGCCTGGATTAGGACCTGCGCCGCTTCCTGTGTGAGGCAGGGTCGTACTCTGCGGATGTTGTAGAGCATGAACCTACAGGAACGGGCCACCGCCTTGATGTTAGTTGAGAACGACAGGGTGTTGTCCAGGATCACGCCAAGGTTCTTAGCGCTCTGGGAGGAGGACACAATGGAGTTGTCAACCGTGATGGCGAGATCATGGAACGGGCAGTCCTTCCCCGGGAGGAAGAGCAGCTCCGTCTTGCCGAGGTTCAGCTTGAGGTGGTGATCCGTCATCCACACTGATATGTCTGCCAGACATGCAGAGATGCGATTCGCCACCTGGTCATCAGAAGGGGGAAAGGAGAAGATTAATTGTGTCGTCTGCATAGCAATGATAGGAGAGACCATGTGAGGTTATGACAGAGCCAAGTGACTTGGTGTATAGCGAGAATAGGAGAGGGCCTAGAACAGAGCCCTGGGGGACACCAGTGGTGAGAGCGCGTGGCGAGGAGACAGATTCTCGCCACGCCACCTGGTAGGAGCGACCTGTCAGGTAGGACGCAATCCAAGCGTGGGCCGCGCCGGAGATGCCCAACTCGGAGAGGGTGGAGAGGAGGATCTGATGGTTCACAGTATCGAAGGCAGCCGATAGGTCTAGAAGGATGAGAGCAGAGGAGAGAGAGTTAGCTTTAGCAGTGCGGAGCGCCTCCGTGATACAGAGAAGAGCAGTCTCAGTTGAATGACTAGTCTTGAAACCTGACTGATTTGGATCAAGAAGGTCATTCTGAGAGAGATAGCGGGAGAGCTGGCCAAGGACGGCACGTTCAAGAGTTTTGGAGAGAAAAGAAAGAAGGGATACTGGTCTGTAGTTGTTGACATCGGAGGGATCAAGTGTAGGTTTTTTCAGAAGGGGTGCAACTCTCGCTCTTTTGAAGACGGAAGGGACGTAGCCAGCGGTCAGGGATGAGTTGATGAGCGGGGTGAGGTAAGGGAGAAGGTCTCCGGAAATGGTCTGGAGAAGAGAGGAGGGGATAGGGTCAAGCGGGCAGGTTGTTGGGCGGCCGGCCGTCACAAGAAGCGAGATTTCATCTGGAGAGAGAGGGGAGAAAGAGGTCAGAGCACAGGGTAGGGCAGTGTGAGCAGAACCAGCGGTGTCGTTTGACTTAGCAAACGAGGATCGGATGTCGTCGACCTTCTTTTCAAAATGGTTGACGAAGTCATCTGCAGAGAGGGAGGAGGGGGGAGGGGGAGGAGGATTCAGGAGGGAGGAGAAGGTGGCAAAGAGCTTCCTAGGGTTAGAGGCAGATGCTTGGAATTTAGAGTGGAAGAAAGTGGCTTTAGCAGCAGAGACAGAGGAGGAAAATGTAGAGAGGAGGGAGTGAAAGGATGCCAGGTCCGCAGGGAGGCGAGTTTTCCTCCATTTCCGCCGCCTGCCCGGAGCACTGTTCTGTGAGCTCGCAATGAGTCGTCGAGCCACGGAGCGGGAGGGGAGGACCGAGCCGGCCTGGAGGATAGGGGACATAGAGAGTCAAAGGATGCAGAAAGGGAAGAGAGGAGGGTTGAGGAGGCAGAATCAGGAGATAGGTTGGAGAAGGTATGAGCAGAGGGAAGAGATGATAGGATGGAAGAGGAGAGAGAAGCGGGGGAGAGAGAGCGAAGGTTGGGACGGCGCGATACCATCCGAGTAGGGGCAGTGTGGGAAGTGTTGGATGAGAGCGAGAGGGAAAAGGATACAAGGTAGTGGTCGGAGACTTGGAGGGGAGTTGCAATGAGGTTAGTGGAAGAACAGCATCTAGTAAAGATGAGGTCGAGCGTATTGCCTGCCTTGTGAGTAGGAGGGGAAGGTGAGAGGTTGAGGTCAAAAGAGGAGAGGAGTGGAAAGAAGGAGGCAGAGAGGAATGAGTCAAAGGTAGACGTGGGGAGGTTAAAGTCGCCCAGGACTGTGAGAGGTCAGCCGTCCTCAGGAAAGGAGCTTATCAAGGCATCAAGCTCATTGATGAACTCTCCGAGGGAACCTGGAGGGCGATAAATGATAAGGATGTTAAGCTTGAAAGGGCTGGTAACTGTGACAGCATGGAATTCAAAGGAGGCGATAGACAGATGGGTAAGGGGAGAAAGAGAGAATGACCACTTGGGAGAGATGAGGATCCCGGTGCCACCACCCCGCTGACCAGAACCTCTCGGGGTGTGCGAGAACACGTGGGCGGACGAAGAGAGAGCAGTAGGAGTAGCAGTGTTATCTGTGGTGATCCATGTTTCCGTCAGAGCCAAGAAGTCGAGGGACTGGAGGGAGGCATTGGCTGAGATGAACTCTGCTCTTTGGATGGGTGGGCGTATAACACGAACATCTAGCAACCCAAAGGTTGCATGTTTTAATCTCATCACAGATGACTTTAGCATTTTAGCTAATAAGCAACTTTGCAAAGTCTTACTACTTTTTAGATACTACTTAGCATGTTAGCTTAGCATGCCGCTCCTTAGCATGTTAGCTTAGCATGCCGCTCCTTAGCATGTTAGCTTAGCATGCCGCTCCTTAGCATGTTAGCTAAACGTTTCTCCCCTAACCCTAAACTTAACCCAAAGCATAGCCACCTAGCTAGCATTAGCAACAATAAATTGTAATTCGTAACATATTGAACATTTGTAACATATTTGACAAATTCCAATTCATAACATATCATACAAATTCTACATTACATGACCAAATGTATGTGGACACCTGCGCATCGAACATCTCATTCCAAAAACATGGGTATTAATATGGAGTTGGTCCCCCTTTTGCAGCTATAACAGGCTCTTACGGGAAGGCTTTCCACCAGATGTTGGAACGTTGCTGTGGGCATTTGCTTTCATTCAGGTTGTCCCTCTGCAGTTCTCTGTGGGAATGAACTAGTAGACACTATGTATCAGATAGAGATGATCAGTTTTCAGCATTAGTTTGGGGGGATTATTTTTTGCTATTAAACAACTGTTTAATGATACACAGGTTATGAAACAACTACATGTGTTTATTAAGTTATCTTTAAAAAAAAAATTTGTTTTAGTCATTGATAATGAATGTGTTTGGATAACTGCATAAGTTAAGTTAATTGATCTGCTAATTAAAAATAAAGTTACATGAATTTGTACTGGTCAAACTCTTGTATGAATGGTTCTTATGGTTGTATTCAGTTCTTCATATTAGATCTGACAGTATGAATGGTTCTTATGGTTGTATTCAGTTCTTCATATTAGATCTGACAGTATGAATGGTTCTTATGGGCTGAGTGCCTGTAGTGTTTTGGTATGACTACAATCAGGAGTTCTCTCTGACCCTGTGATGTCACCAGGACAGAACCACATGTCTCTATCACACTCCAGGCCAGGTGGCAGTGATGCACCTTTAACGTTGGTCTGAACACCACCAATAAACACCAAACAAGAAGAACGCACGCTCCGTGATCATGCCCCCTCCCCATGCTGCAAAGCAATCGAGAGCAATAGTAATGGTCTTTTTGTAGGCACTAAAAGGTCTGTGGTAAACACAGGCTTAGATCTTATACGTTTTGTTCTATGAGTTCATCTTCATCAGCTAACATCACTTTTTTTTGCGTTTTGCTGCAGTTATGTATCATATAAAGCACATAAAAGGCTTCATTATTCATACAGGTCATGTTACATGACTGATATTATCTTGTAGAACAAAAACATATAAGATCTCCTAAGCCTGTGTTAACCTCAGACTTTATTTCCTGGATTCATCCCCAAACCATATTCTTTCCTCATAGGAATGGCTCAACTCCTTTCCAGTCTTTAGGACCACATGCTGGTGAGTTCTATAAAAGATCACACGGCGAGTGAACACAATCAAACATTTGCAAGTACTTTTAATCCAACAAAATTATGAATACACTTGGTTTCATTGCACAATATAATTTTTATTGAACTGTTATTTAATAAGAAACATATGTAAGTCTTTTCTACTGCAAAACATCTATGTGTGCATTGTAGCAATTACTGGTGGCTAGCAAATTGGCTTGTCCCCATGGTGATGTGTAAAGGTGTAGTGACATGTTTTGAGTAGATAAACATGTCAATTAGAAATTAACATTGTATTTTCTGTATAGATAACCCAAAAAACAAAGGTTGACTAGCAAAAATTCATGTAGAATGTTTATTTTTCATTAGCAGATAAATTAAGTTCATTACAGTTATCCAAATGTATTAATGATCAATTACTATAATAATTAATCTAGTTTTAAAAGACAATTTAATAAACAGGGAAGTCATTTCATAGCCTGTGTATCATTAAACAAAAGTCATTATGTAGTAAAAAAGTATCCACCCAAAGTAATGGTGAAAACTGATCATCACACCATCTCTATCTGATACATGTGTCTACTAGCTCATTCCCACAGAGAACTGATCATCACACCATCTTTATCTGATACATGTGTCTACTAGCTCATTCAACAGAGAACTGCAGAGGGAGAACTTGGTGTCAGAGCAAAACCATACCACTCAATTTAGTATGATGCAGTATGTTATGTTACATTGGCCTATGAATGTAATACGATTTCTAAGATGTATGAATGACAATTCGTACAATATGTTACGAATTTGCGATGCGTATATTTGACAAATTCCAATTTGTTGTTGCAAACATGAATTAACATGCTAAGTACACTATATATACACACAAAATAGTGGATTTGGCTACTTCAGCCACACCCATTGCTGACAGGAGTATAAAATCGAACTGTTCATCGGGGGCTTCATGAAATGGGTTTCCATGGCCGAGTAGCCGCACACAAGACTAAGATCACCATGCGCATGGAGGGGTGTAAAGCTCGCCGCTATTGGACTCTGAAGCAGTGTAAACGTGTTGTCTGGAGTGATGCATCACTCTTCATCATCTGGCAGTTCGATGGAAAAATCTGTGTTTGGTGGATGCCAGGCGAACGCTACCTGCCCCAATGCATAGTGCCATCTGTAAAGGTTGGTGGAGGAATAATGGTGTGAGGCTGTTTTTCATGGTTCGGGCTAGGCTCCATAGTTCCAGTGAGGGGAGATCTTGAGGCTACAGCATAACATGACATTATAGATCACTCTGTGCTGCCAACTTTGTGGCACCAGTTTGGGGAAGGCCCTTTCCTGTTTCAGTATGACAATACACCCAAGCACAAATACACATCCATAGAGAAATGATTTGTCAAAAACGGTGTGAAAGAACTTGACTGGCCTGCACAGAGCCCTGATCTCAACCCCATCAAACACCTTTGGGATGAATTGGAATATCGACTGCGAGCCAGGCCTAATCGTCCAACCTCACTACTGTTCTTGTGGCTGAATGGAAGCACGTCCCCGTAGCAATGTTACATCTAGTGGAAAGCCTTCCCAGAAGAATGGGGGCTGTTATAGCAGCAAAAGGGGGACCAGGTCCATATTAATGCCCATGATTTTGGAATGAGATGTTCCACGAGCAGGTGCCCACATACACTAACCTTTGGGTTGCAAGATATTCATGTTATATGCTGACCCATCCACCCCGACCCGTTTTTGTCTTAAAGGGAAATTTCTATAATGTTTCAACTTCATATTCATCATCTCCAGCACCACCACAACATCAACACATGTGCAAATGGTGCATTAAAAAAAGGATACTTTCCAATGACATCATTCTATAACGCACTCTTTCCTCTTCACAGTTCCCTCACAGTGAGAAACAATATAATTACAATAGTGTTACTCTTTATTAATGTTACCACTTCTTTTATGAGATGAGGATTAATTGATGGAGTGACTTTAATCTTAGCTGGTCTGAGACAAGTGATGTGAATTCTCTTCTTTACGTATACATTGATGTGTTTTTAAGGTAGCCAATCGGGTGAAACTCTTCCCACAGTCAGAGCAGAAGTAAGGCTTCTCTCCTGTGTGTCTTCTTTGATGAACTTTTAGCTCAGTTGATGTTGTGAAGCACTTCCCACAGTCAGAGCAGGAGTAAGGCTTCTCTCCTTTATGTATACGTTGGTGTGTTTTTAAGTTGCTCTGATTTGAAAAACTCTTCCCACAGTCAGAGCATGCGTAAGGCTTCTCTCCTGTGTGTATACGTTGGTGTGACTTTAAGCCACTCTGTTGAAAAAAATTCCTCCCACAGTCAGAGCAGTAGTAAGGCTTCTCTCCTGTGTGTATTCGCTGGTGACATTTTAAGTGGCCCTGTTGAGAGAAACTCTTCCCACAGTCAGAGCAGCAGTAAGGCTTCTCTCCTGTGTGTGTTCTCAGATGAACTCTTAGCTCAACTGATCTTGTGAAACATTTTCCACAATCAGAGCAGAAGTAATGCTTCTCTCCTGTATGTATTAGTTGGTGTGACTTTAAGCTGCTCTGCTGAGAGAAAATCGCCCCACAATCAGAGCAGTAGTAAGGCTTCTCTCCTGTGTGTACACGTTGGTGTTTTTTTAAGCTGCTTGATGAGGTGAAACTCTTCCCACAGGCAGAGCAGGAGTAAGGCTTCTCTCCTGTGTGCATACGTTGGTGTGTTTTTAAGCTGCTCTGTTGAGAGAAACTCTCCCCACAGTCAGAGCAGGAGTAAGGCTTCTCTCCTGTATGTATACGTTGGTGTGTTTTTAAGTTGCTCTGATGCGAGAAACTCTCCCCACAGTCAGAGCAGGAGTAAGGTTTTTCTCCAGTGTGGACTCGCAGATGAACTGTCAGAGCCTGTGATGTTGTGAAACTCTTCCCACAGTCAGTGCAAGAATACAGAGTCTCCCCTGTGTGTATTTGTAGGTGTATTTTTAACTTTGATAGTTTTGGGAAAATTTCCTCACAATGTGGGCATTGGTGAGACCTCTTAGCTCTGTGATCTTCCTGCTGTTGCTTTCTGGATGTAGAGAATGTCTCAACATGGTCTCCTGTGTGAACAACATCATAAGAACCAGTCAGTTGGGGTGATATACACATGGCTTCATAACAGTAGGCTGTACAATACAGGGAATAAATCTATTAGGGTTGTCCCGACAAAAAAATTAAATCCTGGTCGACCGAGTCTTTATTTTTTTCGACCAATCGTTCCCTAGTAAATTTAAAAAAAATGTAAAACATTTATTTTATCATATATATATGTGTTGAAATAAAATCAACTATATGGAGGCTACTGAGCTTGTCTGATGCTTTAAGCACTGCGATTAAAAATGAAGACACATAAAATACTCGAGGGAGCTAGATTTTTTGTAGAAACAGACTTCGCTCACTTGCAATTTTTTATTTGACGGTGAGTCAAGACAACCAGAAATATTATCAGATTCACTCAGACAAATGTCTAGTGTGTCATACATGTTTTATATACACAGTACCAGTCAAATGTTTGGACAAACCTACTTATTCAAGGGTTTTTCTTTAATTTTACTATTTTCTACATTGTATAATATGAAATCACTACTAAAGGACCCCAATAAGAAAAGAGACTTGCTTGGACCAAGAAACACAAGCAATGGAAATTAGACCGATGAAAATCTGTCCTTTGGTCTGATGAGTCCAAATGTTAGATTTCTGGTTCTAACCCCTGTCTTTGTGAGACGCAGACTTGATGAACAGATTATCTCCACATGTGTGGTTCCCACCAAGAAGCATGGAGGAAAGGCTGTGATGGTGCTTTGCTGGTGACACTGTCATTGATTTATTTAGAATTCAAGTCGCACTTAACCCGCATGGCTACCACAGCACTCTGCAGAGATACACCATCCCATCTGGTTTGCCCTATGTGGGATTATCATTTATTTTTCAAACGGCGCAAATGATCCAAAATACACCTCCAGGAGTGATGGAGTGCTGCATCAGATGACCTGGCCTCCACAATCACCCGATATCTACCCAACCCAATGGTCTGGGATGAGTTGGAGCGCAGAGTGAAGGAAAAGCATCCAAGAAGTGCTCAGCATTTGTGGGAACTCCTCCAAAACTGTTGGAAAAACACTCCATCTATCGACCAAACAATCGACGAGTTGACTAAATGGGGTCTCAGTCCTAAAAGCTGTTCAGCAGTTGAGGGCAAAAAGGGGTGAATATTATGAGTCATATAATCCTCCACTCACTATCACAAGGGTTAGTAACTACACAGACTCATTTCATATCATCCTCCACTCACTATCACAAGGGTTAGTAACTACACAGACTCATTTCATATCATCCTCCACTCACTATCACAAGGGTTAGTAACTACACAGACTCATTTCATATCATCCCCCACTCACTATCACAAGGGTTAGAAACTACACAGACTCATTTCATATCATCCTCCACTCACTATCACAAGGGTTAGTAACTACAGACTCATTTCATATCATCCTCCACTCACTATCACAAGGGTTAGTAACTACACAGACTCATTTCATATCATCCTCCACTCACTATCACAAGGGTTAGTAACTACAGACTCATTTCATATCATCCTCCACTCACTATCACAAGGGTTAGTAACTACAGACTCATTTCATATCATCCTCCACTCACTATCACAAGGGTTAGTAACTACACAGACTCATTTCATATCATCCTCCACTCACTATCACAAGGGTTAGTAACTACACAGACTCATTTCATATCATCCTCCACTCACTATCACAAGGGTTAGTAACTACACAGACTCATTTCATAGAACTTGTTCAAGGATGTCAGATTTACAGAATTAAACCTATCAATAACTTATGGAGGTCTAACTTATGAAGATAACGTATAGACAGAACCTGCTCTTACCATGAGAAAGAGATTTCCCAATCTTTTCCTCCTCTTCTTCATCTTTAATGTTGACATTCAGCTCCAGTGTTTGACTGCAGTCTTCCAGCTTCACTGATGCCATCTCTGGATCCTGCAGAGCAAACTGGGCTCCACTGTCACAATCAGGACCCAGTGACTGTAGATTGGGTTTGTCCTCACTTTTGATGTTACCAGCCTCAGACATAATCGGAGTTGGCCTGTAGTAATGAAGAGAAAATGGCCCACCCTAAAGTTATTGTCTTGAGAGTTCTGGTACTTTCTTTATTCTCAAAAAATGATATTAGATCAGGTAGTTAAACATTGAAAACAAACCATTTATTAATTTCACATAAGACAAAGTGCACACCTTAAATTACAGTGCACATAACCTATAGTAGATTTCCTAAATTCACATACAGTGGGGCAAAAAAAGTATTTAGTCAGCCACCAATTGTGCAAGTTCTCCCACTTAAAAAGATGAGAGGCCTGTAATTTTCATCATAGGTACACTTCAACTATGACAGACAAAATGAGAAGCAAAAAAATCCAGAAAATCACATTGTAGGATTTTTTATGAATTTATTTGCAAATTATGGTGAAAAATAAGTATTTGGTCAATAACAACAGTCTATCTCACTACTTGTATACTACTTATATACCTTTGTTGGCAATGACAGAGGTCAAACGTTTTCTGTAAGTCTTCACAAGGTTTTCACACACTGTTGCTGCTATTTTGGCCCATTCCTCCATCTCCTCTAGAGTAGTGATGTTTTGGGGCTGTTGCTGGGCAACACGGACTTTCAACTCCCTCCAAAGATTTTCTATGGGGTTGAGATCTGGAGACTGGCGAGGCCTCTCCAGGACCTTGAAATCCTTCTTACGAAGCCACTCCTTCGTTGCCCGGGCGGTGTGTTTGGGATCATTGTCATGCTGAAAGACCCAGCCATGTTTCATCTTCAATGCCCTTGCTGATGGAAGGAGGTTTTCACTCAAAATCTCACGATACATGGCCCCATTCATTCTTTCCTTTACACGGATCAGTCGTCCTGGTCCCTTTGCAGAAAAACAGCCCCAAATCATGATGTTTCCACCCCCATGCTTCACAGTAGGTACGGTGTTCTTTGGATGCAACTCAGCATTCTTTGTCCTCCAAACACAACGAGTTGAGTTTTTACCCAAAAGTTATATTTTGGTTTCATCTGACCATATGACATTCTCCCAATCTTCTTCTGGATCATCCAAATGCTCTCTAGCAAACTTCAGACGGGCCTGGACATGTACTGGCTTAAGCAGGGGTACACGTCTGGCACTGCAGGATTTGAGTACCTGGCAGAGTAATCAACCACAGTTGATTTCTTCAAACCAAGCTGCTTACCTATTGCAGGTCTACAATTTTGTTTCTGGTGTCCTTTGACAGCTCTTTGGTCTTGGCCATAGTGGAGTTTGGAGTGTGACTGTTTGAGGTTGTGGACAGGTGTCTTTTATACTGATAACAAGTTCAAACAGGTGCCATAGATACAGGTAATGAGACGAGGACAGAGGAGCCTCTTAAAAAGAAAATGCATAAATGACTCAAAAACCATTTAGTACAAGGCTGCAGTATGTATTGGGCAGCACTATGTACAATTTTCCTGAATAGCCTTGTGTTCTCTGTATTATTTAACTCCAATTGTATTTCGCGTTCACACCATAGTAATATATAAGGATAGATACAACTGAATGTGTCTGAATATTACTTCACATGTAGAAAACTGATAATCATTACGTTCTGCTTCAAAACAGTAATGTAACCTTGAAATTGTCTCTCTCTCATGCACCGGCATTGCCTGAACGGAAGTCCGTTGACACCACAGAGTTAGCGCCACCTGCAGTGCTGGAGTCCTGAACCAATTAGTGTCATTTGGTTATTGGCCACTAGATGGCGGTGTCAAATATTTACAAACTATAGCACCCAATTTGAAGAAGACAAGGCACTAATAATTGGCTGATTGCTCCTAACCCATCGGAATCCCCATCCATTTGACTACTTTAAAATGGTGGAAACCCTCAATGACAATGTCCATGCTAAAACGGGTTACATAGAGGTTGAGTCTTCTATCCATCTCTATGCTTGACGCAGACACAGGCTGGTCCTGGCTGAAATACCGCCCTCCTCCTATGAACTACAATAGTCCTAGTAAGAAAAAAAACATCTAAAATACGTTGAAGTTAGAAGTTAGTCCAAACGTTGAAGTTAGTCCAAACGTTGAAGTTAGATTCATTTTAGGTTATGACTGAAAGTTGAAAAGTCATATCTGCACATTAAAATAAGTATTTTCTGGATGTTGAAATCAGTTAATTGAAAGTTGAAAAGACGTCTTGAGGACACAACAGAGTAAAGTAAGGTACAATCCAGTACATTATACTCTACTGTACTCAGGGCTGGGTGATATAGAATTAATTCAAATGTATGTTTTTGCGCGACACTCCAAATGCCTGTATTTACTTTCATTTGTTTGAGTGTTTTATGTCCTCTTGTTGTCATTGTATTTTTGGTCTCATCTCCTTCGCTCCTCTATGCCGTGTGCACCTTCCCATTTACACCAGAGATCTGTATATAATGACAAGATGCACGTCTTCACCCTAACAATGGGAGTTGTTGTCCCAAAGGCGGAAGTCAGGCAACAAACTTAGGTCCAAAACAAGCCCATAAAAACACATTGGGCTAATTTTTAGACAGAATTTAGCGAGAGTGAAACCTCTTGCTTCGCCTCTTTCTCTATGACTTACACACACCAAGCCCCTCCCCCTGACTTTCACGACAACAAAGTTGCGAGATCACATCTTCCTCTCTGGCAAGCAGTTTCAACTAGCTATTTACATTTGTGGTTTAGTCCAAAAGAATGGTTCATATTGACACCAAAACACATTGAGACATTATTTTACTGTAATAGAGAAGTTACCTTTTCTATCAGTACCCTTTTTATGTCTCAACTACTCAGATTGAGAGCAGAGTTACACTACTAAAACCAGGGTATCAATGAACATTTATTCTGGAAAATGAATGCTCAGATTGTCTCGTACGGTATTGGTACCGCTAGCAGCATTTTAGCCAAAGGCTTTTATACTAGCTGTCTAGTCTGTGTTGATTATTAGTATACTTTTTTGGGGGTGGTAGATCAGCTTTAATATTGCAGACAGATTGTGGCTTCCATCAATGTAATTGTCTGCATCATTTCCAATAATCCATTAAAAATGTAAATATACACAGTACCAGTCATTAGTTTGGACACACCCACTCATTCAAGGGTTTTTCTTTATTTTACTGTTTTCTACATTGTAGAATAATAGGGAAGACTATGAAACTATGAAATAACACATGGAATCGTGTAGTAACCAAAAATAAAAGTGTTAAACAAATCAAAATATATATTATATTTGAAATTATTCAAAGTAGCCACCATTTGCCTTGATGACAGCTTTGCACACTCTTCTGCAAACGTAGTGATGGTGTTGGAGTCACGCCTGGCCATGCAGTCATGAGTGAACGGGGAGTACAGGAGGGGACTGAGCACGCACCCCTGAGAGGCCCCTGTGTTTAGGATCAGCGTGGCAGATGTGCTGTTACCTACCCTTACCACCTGGGGACAGTTGCAGAGGGAGGTGTTTAGTCCCAGTGTCCTTAGCTTAGTGATTAGCTTTGAGGGCACTATGGTGTTGAATGCTGTTGTCAATGAATAGCAATCTCACGTAGGTGTTCCTTTTGTCCAGGTGGAAAAGGGCAGTGTGGAGTGCAATAGAGATTGCATCATCTGTGGATCTTTGGGGCATTAGTTCTAGGGTTTCTGGGATAATGGTGTTGATGTGAACCATGACCGGCCTTTCAAAGCACTTCATGGCTACAGACGTGAGTGAAACATGTAGGTATTACAGACTCAGTCAGGGACAGGTTGAAAATGTCAGTGAAGACACTTTCCTGTTAGTCAGTGCATGCTCGGAGTACACGTCCTGGTAATCTGTCTGGCCCGGTGGCCTTGTGAATGTTGACCTGTTAAAAGGTCTTACTCACATCGGCTACGGAGAGCGTGATCACAGTCGTCTGGAACGGCTGATGCTGTCATGCATGCTTCAGTGTTGCTTGCCTCGAAGTGAGCATAGAAGTCATTTAGCTCGTCTGGTAGGCTCGTGTCACTGGGCAGCTCGCGGCTGTGCTTCCTTTTGTGGTCTGTAATAGTTTGCGAGCCCTGACACATCCTTGTAAGCAGGAATCATAAGGATAGATTTATGGTCAGATTTGCCAAATAGAGGACGAAGGAGAGCTTTGTACATGTCTCTGTGTGTGGAGTAAAGGTGATCTAGAGTAGTTTTATTTGCATCCGTGACATGCTGGTAGAAATGGGGCAAAACAGATTTCAGCTTTCCTGCATTAAAAAGTGTCCGGCCACCTTTGGATGAGCATTTTTGTTGTTTGCTTATGGCCTTATACAGCTCATTGAGTGCAGCCTTACTGCCAGCATTGGTTTGTGGCGATAAAAGACAGCAATGAAAAATATAGATGAAACCTCTCTTGGTAAATAGAGTGGTCTACAGCTTATCATGAAATACTCTACTTCAGGCTAGCAAAACCTTTAGAATTCCTTAATTTTAGATTTCATGCACCAGCTGTTGTTTACAAATATACACAGACACCACCCCTGATCTTACAAAAGGCAGCTGTTCCATCTTGCCGATGCAGTGCAAACCCTGCCAGCTGTATGCTATCTGTGTCATCGTTCAGCCACGACTCGGTGAAACATAAGACATTGCAGTTTATTTGTGATCGTAGCTCGTCTATTTTGTCATCCAATGATTGTACGTTGGCAAATAGGACTGAGGGTAGAAGCAGATTACCCACAATGCCAAAAAACACACAATAGCACAATTGGTTAGGAAACCATAAAACAGCAGCCATCTACTCCGGAGCCATTCTAATCCATTTTAAATTAAGTAACAACATTCTAACCATGTTTAGTGTTGCCTAGTCCAAATGTGAAATTATTCCACTATTTTGTAACAATTTCAATGAGGGCCTTTTATGTTGAGGGAGAACCAACAATTGTGGCCAATTGTTATTCTGGCTAGCTTCACATAGCTAGGGACAAGCGGGTACCATTGCTGCTTCCAGGAGGAGGACGGAGACGTTGGCCACATTCAGATAGAAATGTATTATGTAGAACAAACATGCCTCTGATTCTAAGGAATCATGTCAGTTCTATTCAGGCCATTTCTGTCTGCAACTTTCCACAGCGTTTTTATATTGAACATCGCCAGGCGAACACAACTGAGTTATGTATGAACCTGGAACGCCTCACAAATTAACGTGTGGTGGACCCCGCTCCGTGTGCTTGTAAAATATTTTTTTATCGCGTTCTTCACTCACTCGGTTTGACACGAGAAATTACACAAAACCTTTCCCAAACGTGATAATATCTTATACGTTGTGTTATCTAATACGTTATGACGCTTTTTCGCTATTAGACAGTTTAAATGTGGTATTACATACCTGTCGTAATAAAGCGAAACTCACAACACCGTTCTGTTGTTTTCTTTATTCCGAAGAATGGTGGCAGGCAACCCGGAACTTCCTGTTTCCCACTACCGTAGTGCAACAGCGACATGTATTGGACTGATGGACTAACTACTGATAAAGCATGTAAAATATATGTATGTATTCTATAATATCTATTGCATCTTAGCCACTCTGACATTGCTTATCCATATATTAATATATATTCTTATTCCCTTCCTTTACTTATATTTGTGTGTATTAGGTATTTGTTGTGGAATTGCTAGATATTACTTGCTAGATATTTCTGCACAGTTGGAACTAGAAGCACACACATTTCGTTACACTCACAATAACATCTGTTAACCATGTGTATGTGATCAATAACATCTGTTAACCATGTGTATGTGATCAATAACATCTGTTAACCATGTGTATGTGATCAATAACATCTGTTAACCATGTGCATGTGATCAATTACATTTGATTTGGAAGATGAAGAACCTCATCCACCCGAGCCACGGCCTGTTCCCCCTGCTACCATGTAGCAAGCAGAGACAGTACAGGTGCATCAAAGCTGGGACAGAGAATGAAACTGCTTCTATCTCCAGGCCATAAGACTGTTAAACAGACATCGCTGATTTGATGTAGAGAATATTGGTGACTAGTAAAGTGGCTTGTCCCAGTGTGTAGAGGTGTCATGACATGTATTGAGTAGATAAATACAGATATTTGTTGGAATGTCATGAATTAAACAAAAGCATTACATTTACTGTAAAGTTAACCCCCAAAAAACTACAATGACTCAGTAGATCAATACAGTTGCAGTACTCTAGCAGGTCTCACAGCTGCTTATGCTGACAAAACATGTTAGAGAATAGATCAGATTTAGCTTTGTGATGCTCATTTAAACTTCCTGTCTGGTTCAGCTTCAGAAAAACAGGAAATATGTCACTTGAAACATTGTTTTTTGGTAATTCATTATACAAAAGGGAAGAGTTTGACCAGTACAAATTCATGTAAGTTATCCAAACATATTCATCATTAATGACTAAAATAACTAATCTAGTTTTAAAATACAGTTTAAGAAACAAAAGGTATCCACCCAAATGAATGGTGAAAACTGATGTTCATACCATCTCTATCTGATAAATGTTGTGTCTACCAGCTCATTACCACAGAAAACTGCAGAGGGAAGCAGTACCACCCAGTCACCCAGCCTCATAGAGGATATTCAACCCTAAAGGCAAATCTAAGGTGCTCTAAATATCTCTACAGTAGAAGCTAACAAAAGACACCAAAACTGACAAGGTGAATACTGACCAGTAAAGTAAAGAGAGGCTAACATTCTAGAACGCTCTCTTTCCTCACAGTGAGAAACAATAGGATTACAATAGTGAGCTACGATTTCTTGAGAATTAAGTGAAGGAATGATTTTAATCTTCACTAGACAGAGAACAGATGAGGATTCTCACATTTATGTATATTTTCGTGTCTTTGTAAGTGGCCATGTTAAGAGAAACTCTTCCAACAGTCAGAGCAGGAATAAGGCTTTTCTCCTGTGTGTGTATATGTTGGTGTGTTTTTAAGTTGCTTTGCTGGGAGAAAATATTCACAGGCTTCTCTCCAGTGTTGAATGTTGAACTATCAGATCCCTTGATATTTTGCAGCTCTTCCCACAGTCAGAGCAGCGATAAAGATTCTATATTGTCTGTATTTTTAGCTTGATAGAATTGGTCAAATCTCCTCACAATGTGGGCAGTGGTGAGAACTCTTAGCTCTGTGATTTTCCCTGGATGTAGAGAATGTGTCAACATGGTCTCATGTGTGAACAACATCAGAAGATCCAGTCAGTTTTTTGTGATATACATGTCAATCAAATGTATTTTATAAAGCCCTTTTTACATCTGCAGTTTGTAATTAAGTGCTTTACAGATACCCTGACCTAACGTATCAGGTGTAAAATAAACACCACAAGCTTGCGGTTTTCAGGCTTTGGCTTCCTCTCTTCCTTTTCCCTGAAAAATGGATGCTCCCGGTGTTTGATCGATTCCGCTGAGGGGGCTGGAACCGAGACTTAAACCCCATACAGAAGCAGAGGGCCTAGTAAAAACTCGTTAGAAGGAACCTAGGGAAACCCTAGAGAAGAACCAGGCTCCGAGCAGTGGCCGCTCCTCTTCTGGCTGTACTAGGTGGCAAATTACTTGATATATAGTGCCTTCGGAAAGTATTCAGACCCCTTGACTTTTTCCACATTTTGTTATGTTACAGCCTTATTCTAAAATTGATTAAATCACCAGTCACTTGGCTCTGTCATAACCTCACATGGTCTCTCCTATCATTGCTATGCAGACGACACACAATTAATCTTCTCCTTTCCCCCTTCTGATGACCAGGTGGCGAATCGCATCTCTGCATGTCTGGCAGACATATCAGTGTGGATGACGGATCACCACCTCAAGCTGAACCTCGGCAAGACGGAGCTGCTCTTCCTCCCGGGGAAGGACTGCCCGTTCCATGATCTCGCCATCACGGTTGACAACTCCATTGTGTTCTCCTCCCAGAGCGCTAAGAACCTTGGCGTGATCCTGGACAACACCCTGTCGTTCTCAACCAACATCATGGCGGTGGCCCGTTCCTGTAGGTTCATGCTCTACAACATCCGCAGAGTACGACCCTGCCTCACACAGGAAGCGGCGCAGGTCCTAATCCAGGCACTTGTCATCTCCCGTCTGGATTACTGCAACTCGCTGTTGGCTGGGCTCCCTGCCTGTGCCATTAAACCCCTACAACTCATCCAGAACGCCGCAGCCCGTCTGGTGTTCAACCTTCCCAAGTTCTCTCACGTCACCCCGCTCCTCCGCTCTCTCCACTGGCTTCCAGTTGAAGCTCGCATCCGCTACAAGACCATGGTGCTTGCCTACGGAGCTGTGAGGGGAACGGCACCGCAGTACCTCCAGGCTCTGATCAGGCCCTACACCCAAACAAGGGCACTGCGTTCATCCACCTCTGGCCTGCTCGCCTCCCTACCACTGAGGAAGTACAGTTCCCGCTCAGCCCAGTCAAAACTGTTCGCTGCTCTGGCCCCCAATGGTGGAACAAACTCCCTCACGACGCCAGGACAGCGGAGTCAATCACCACCTTCCGGAGACACCTGAAACCCCACCTCTTCAAGGAATACCTAGGATAGGATAAGTAATCCTTCTCACCCCCCCTTAAATGATTTAGATGCACTATTGTAAAGTGGCTGTTCCACTGGATGTCAGAAGGTGAATTCACCAATTTGTAAGTCGCTCTGGATAAGAGCGTCTGCTAAATGACTTAAATGTAATGTAAATGTTGGTGGTTCCAAACTTCTTCCATTTAAGAATGATGGAGGTCACTGTGTTCTTGGGGACCTTCAATGCTGCAAACATTATTTGGTACCCTTCCCCAGATCTGTGCCTCCACACAATCCTGTCTGAGCTCTATGGTTATTTCCTTCAACCTCATGGCTTGGTTTTTGCTCTGACATGCACTGTCAGCTGTGGGACCTTATATAGACAGGTGTGCGTCTTTCCAAATCATGTCCAGTCAATTGAATTTGCCAAAAGGGGGACTCCAATCAAGTTGTAGAAACATCTCAAGAATGATCAATGGAAACAGGATGCACCTGAGCTCATTTTCGAGTCTTATAGCAAAGGGTCTGAATACTTATGCAAATAAGTTAATTTTGTAGAATTTTTTATTTTAATTTAACAACCTGTTTTCGCTTTGGAATTATAGGGTATTGTGTGTAGATTGCAGAAGGAAAACTTTTATGTAATCAATTTTAGAATAAGGCTGTAACGTAACAAAATGTGGGAAAAAATCAAGGGTTCTGAATACTTTCCAAATGCACTGCAGCTAATATAGAAAAACAGGATTGGCTTTTTCTACCCTTTTTAACATTACAAATAAAAATGGAAATCAACAACTCTGTCTCTGTTGTCGTATGTTTCTTTCTAGTAAGCATTTCCCATCCTGGAGACTGAGACCTTGTGGAAATCTGTGGTAGAGAAGAATGTATGACAATTTGGACACTATGTTACCCTCTAGTAGTTATCATCATCATGCTTTCCATTGTTTAGGCCTATAGCTACCTAGGCCTTGCTAACAAGTTATTGTGTTATCCAGCTAGCTATAAAAGTGCATGCTAACACGAAAGATTTGTATAACTAAAACAAGATAGACCACACCTTGTTGTTTACAATGGGGACGTTTATTAGGACGGCGAACCGTAAATTATACTGTTGTGGATAATCGTTATTGCGGCTAGCAAATGTGAGCCCGGCTAACAAAGGCTAGCTAGCGAGTAGCGACCATAACATAGCTATTTGCCAGTTTATTTTAGGTAATTTAGCTACAGTGGCTAGTCAAGGTCAGAAAACTATCGTGCTAGCTAATCCACACAAAACTCAACATACTACATGGTAAATATATTCCGTACAGTGTGCTATGGTAACCTGTTAGCTGGCTAGCCTGGTTGATAGGCCTAACACGTTAGCTTGCTACAGTTATGGCTCTTCCGTTAGCTAGCTAGCCTAGTTGGTAGACCTAACATTAACGCCAACTAACGTTTGCTACAGTTATGCCTCTTCCGTTGGCTAGCTAGCCTTCCGTTAGTTAGGTAGCTGCCAAATGCTAGCTAGCTAGTTATCTAACGTCCTATGCTAAATCGTCCAGCACTATTCATGTATTCCCAAAAGAAAACGAAACAAATTGCATGGAAAACGTACCTTTCTCTCTTCTGTCTTGACGTTTTTATCTTGTCTATAACACTCTTTTTCTTTCGCCGCAATCTATCATGTCCAGATTTTGCACACTGACCTTCTCGACTCCTATTCTAAAGACAATCATGTACTTTTTACTCAATACATTTTCCATGACACTCAAAAGTACTCATTACATTTGGAATGCTTGCAGGACAGGAAAATGGTCCAATTCACAGTTACCAAGAGAACAACCCTGGTCATCCCTACCTCCTCTGAGCTGGTGGACTTACTAAACATAAATGCTTTGTTTGTAAATGATGTCTGAATGTTGGAGTGTGTCCATTGGCCATCCATAATATATTTTTTAAATTGTGCCATCTGGTTTGCTTAATATAAGGAATCTGAAATTATTAATGCATTGACTTTTGCAATTTAAATATATTTAAAACCAAATTCTTTTACTCAAGGAGCATTTTACTGGGCGACTTTCTATTAAGGTATCTTTACTTTTACTCAAGTATGACAGCTGGGTACTTTTTCCACCACTGGCTATTGGTTCACTGTAATTGCAATCCTGTGTAACACCTAGTAATTACATTGTACTTGTGCAGATATTAAATATACTCTGTGTTGTACTAGTGTATTTGTTATGTCACTTCCACGGGCTTTAAATTGAGGGCCAGGTTGTCAGGGTGGGTAATGTACAGGTACACATGAAATACTCCTAAAGATACACTTCATTTTAACTAGCTAAATCCTGTGTAAGAAGTAGAAATTACATTGCCTAAATACAAACATCACATGTGCTTTGAATGTTTCTTATTCCTCATCTGGGCTGACACTTGTATTATATTTGTTTTCGTAAACTCTACCAAATTAACCCAGATCGGATGCTTTATTTTGGGGGCTAGTGCTAGCAACAGCGTTGACTGTAGATATATTTTGAACAGTGCACATTAATGCTTAAGTAATTACATTTTTTTATTTTACCAGGGAAGTTGACTGAGAACACGTTCTCATTTACAGCAACAACCTGGGGAATAGTTACAGGGGAGAGGAGGGGGGATGAATGAGCCTGGAAGCTGGGGATGATTAGATGGCAATGATGGTCAGAATGATAATTTAGCCTGGACCCCAGGGTTAACACCCCTACTCTTACGATAAGTAAGAGAAAGGTAACACAAGCTTCCTCTCTGGTTCCATTCCTCAATAGTAACTGGGTCATTATTGATTTGTGTGAATGCTGTCCCTGGACTTTAGTACCATATACAACTCTTTAAAATGACAATACTTTTCCCCATTTTATTTAACAAGAAACATATGCAAGTCCTTTATACTGCAAAACATATTTGTGTGCATTGTAGCAATTACTGGTGGCTAGCAAATTGGCTTGTCCCCATGGTGATGTGTAAATGTGTAGTGACATGTTTTGAGTAGATAATAGACATGTAAATTATTTTGAATTCCACGAATTAAACAAAAACATTGTATTTTATGTATAGATAACCCAGAAAACAAAGGTTTGACGGCACAAATTCATGTAGCATGTTTATTTTTCATTGGTATATCAATTAATTTCATTACAGTTATCCAAATACCTGAATCAATGACTAAAATAATGAATCTAGTGTTAAAAGACAATTTAATAAAACACATGTAGTCATTTCATAGCCTGTGTATAATCAAACAAGAATCCACCCAAAGTAATGGTGAAAACTGATCATCACACCATCTCTATCTGATACATGTACAGTTGAAGTCAGAAGTTTACATACACCTTAGCCAAATACATTTAAACTCAGTTTTTCACAATTCCTGACATTTAATCCCAGTAAAAATTCCCTGTCTTAGGTCAGTTAGGATCACCACTTTATTTTAAGAATGTGAAATGTCAGAATAATAGTTGAGAGAATGATTTATTTCAGCTTTTATTTCTTTCATCGCATTCCCAGTGGGTCAGAAGTTTACATGCACTCAATTAGTATTTGGTAGCATTGACTTTAAATTGTTTAACTTGGGTCAAATGTTTCGGGGAGTCTTCCACAAGCTTCCCACAATAAGTTGGGTGAATTTTGGCCCATTCCTCCTGACAGAGCTGGTGTAACTGAGTCAGATTTGTAGGCCTCCTTGCTCGCATATGCTTTTTCAGTTCTGCCCACACATTTTCTATAGGATTGAGGTCAGGGCTTTGTGATGTCCACTCCAATACCTTGATTTTGTTGTACTTAAGCCATTTTGCCACAATTTTGGAAGTATGCTTGGGGTCATTGTCATTGTCCATTTGGAAGACCCATTTAACTTCCTGACTGATGTCTTGAGATGTTGTTTCAATATATCGACATAATTTTCCACCCTCATGATGTCATCTATTTTGTGAAGTGCATCAGTCCCTCCTGCAGCAAAACACCCCCACAACATGATGCTGCCACCTCCGTGCTTCACGGTTGGGATGGTGTTCTTCGGCTTGTAAGCCTCCCTCTTTTTCCTCCAAACATAACGATGGTCATTATGGCCAAACAGTTCTACTTTTGTTTCATCAAACCAGTGGACGTTTCTCCAAAAAGTACAATCTTTGTCCCCAAGTGCAGTTGCAAACCGTAGTCTGGCTTTTTCATGGTTGTTTTGGAGCAGTGGCTTTTTCCTTGCTGAGCGGCCTTTCAGGTTTTGTTGATATAGGACTTTTTACTGTGGATATAGATACTTTTGTACCTATCTTCTCCAGCATCTTCACAAAGTCCTTTGCTGTTGTTCTGGGATTGACTTGCACATTTCGCACCAAAGTACATTCATCTCTAGGAGACAGAACGCGTCTCCTTCCTGAGCGGTATAACGGCTGCGTGGTCCCATGGTGTTTGTACTTGCGTACTATTGTTTGTACAGATGAACGTGGTACCTTCAGGTGTTTGGAAATTGCTCCCAGGGATGAACCAGACTTGTGAAGGTCTACAATTTATTTTCTGAGGTCTTGGCTGATATCTATTGATTTTCCCATGATGTCAAGCAAAGAGGCACTGAGTTTGAAGGTAGACCTTGAAATACATCCACAGGTACCCCTACAATTGACTCAAAGGATGTCAATTAGCCTATCAGAAGCCATGACATAATTTTCTAGAATTTTCCAAGCTGTTTAAAGGCACAGTCAACTTAGTGTATGTAAACCTCTGACCCACTGGAATTGTGATGCAGTGAATTATAAGTGAAATAATCGGTCTGTAAACAATTGTTGGAAAAACAACTTGTGTCATGCACAAAGAAGATGTCCTAACCGACATGCCAAAACTATAGTTTGTTAACAAGAAATGTGTGGTGTGGTTGAAAAACAAGTTTTAATGACTCCAACCGAAGTGTATGTAAACTACCAAATTCAACTGTATCTCCCAACTAATTCCCACAGAGAACTGCAGAGGGGCAACTGTCAGAGACAACTTGGTGTCAGAGCAAAACGTACTATATGGAGAGAAAAACAACAACATACCACACAATTTAGTATGTTATGTTACATTACATTACATTGGCCTATAACTGTAAAACAATTTGTAGGATGTATAGTATGTTACGAATTACATATCATACAATATGTTACAATTTTCTATACGTATGATATTTTACGAATTCCAATTTGTTGTTGCTAACATTAACATGGTAAGCAGACTATATACACAAAGGTATGTGGACATCCCTTCAAATTGTGGATTTGGCTATTTCAGCCACACCCGTTGCTGACAGGAGTATAAAAATCTAGCATACAGCCATGCATTCTCAATAGACAAACATTGGCAGTAGAATAGCCTTACTGAAGAGCTTAGTGACTTTCAATGTGGCACCGCCAGTTCATCAAATGTCTGCCCTGCTTGAGGACCGCCGAGTGCTGAAGCATGTACAAATTATCTGTCCTCGGTTGCATCACTCACAATCAAGTTCCAAACTGCTTCTGGGAGCAATGTCAACAAGAACTGTTCGTTGGGAGCTTCATAAAATGGTTTTCCATGGATGAGCAACAGCACACATGCCTAAGATCACCATGCGCAATGCCAAGCGTTGGCTGGAGTGGTGTAAAACTAAACGCCATTGGACTGACGCAGTGGAAACATATTCTCTGGAGTGATGAATCACGCTTCATCATCTAGCAGTCCGATGGACAAATCTGGGTTTGGTGGATGCCAGGAGAATGCTACCTGCCCCAATGCATAGTGCCAACTGTAAAGTTTGGCGGAGGGAAACTAATGGTCTGGGGCTGTTTTTCATGGTTCGGACTAGTTCCCTTTGTTCCAGTGAAGGGAAATCTTAACGCTACAGCATACAATGACATTATAGATGATTCTGTGCTGCCAACTTTGTGGCAACAGTTTGGGGAAGGCCCTTTCCTGTTTCAGTGTGACAATGCCTCCGAGCACAAATAGACGTTCATACACAAATGGTTTGTCGAGATCAGTGTGGAAGAACTTGACTGGCCTGCACAGAGCCCTGACCTTAACCTCATCGAACACCTTTGGGATGAATTGAAACGTTGACTGCGAGCCAGACCTAATCGCCCAACTAATGCTCTTGTGGCTAAATGGAAAAAATCCCCAGAGCAATGTTCCAACATCTAGTGGGAAGCCTTCCCAGAAGAGTGTAACCCGTTATTGCAGCAAAAGGGGGACCAAGTCCATATTAATGCCCATGATTTTGGAATGAGATGTTCGACGAACAGGTGCCCACATACACTACCGTTCAAAGATTGTTGTTTTTTGTCCATTAAATAACATCGAATTGATCAGAAATACAGTGCAGTCTCAACGTCAACAGTGAAGAGGCGACTCCGGGATGCTGGCCATCTAGGCAGAGTTCCTCTGTCAAGTGTCTGTGTTCTTTTGCCCATCTTAATCTTTTCTTTTTATTGGCCAGTCTGAGATATGTCTTTTCTTTGCAACTCTGCCTAGAAGGCCAGCATCCCGGAGTCGCCTCTTCACTGTTGACGTTGAGACTGGTGTTTTGCGGGTACTATTTAATGAAGCTTCCAGTTGAGGACTTGTGAGGCATCCGTTTCTCAAACTAGGCACTCTAATGTACTTGTCGTCTTGCTCAGTTGTGCACCAGGGCCTCCCACGCCTAATTCTATTCTGGTTAGGTCCAGTTTGTGCTGTTCTGTGAAGGTAGTACACAGCGTTGTATGAGATTTTCAGTTTCTTGGCAATTTCTCGCATGGAATAGCCTTCATTTCTCAGAACAAGAATAGAATTTCAGAAGAAAGTTATTTGTTTCTGGCCATTTTGAGCCTGTAATCAAACTCACAAATGCTGATGCTCCAGATACTCAACTAGTCCAACTTAGCACAGCTAAAAACGGTTGTGCTGGTTAACATAATTGCAAAAGGGGTTTCTATTGATCATTTAGCCTTTTTCAAGTTTATCACTTTAATCGCTAACACAACGTGCCATTGGAACACAGGTTGCTGATAATGGGCCTCTGTACGCGTATGTAGATTATTCATAAAAAAATCTGCCGTTTCCAACGACAATAGTAATTTACAACATTAACAATGTCTACACTGATCAATTTGATGTTATATAAAAAAGACAAAAAAAAATAGCTTTTCTTTCAAAAACAAGGACATTTCTAAGTGACCCCAAATTTTTGAACGGTATACTTTTGGTCATGTAGTGTAGTTGCAAAGTTGCTTATTAGCTCAAATTGTCCGTGATGAGATTTGAACACGCAACCGTTGGGTTGCTAGACTTTCATGTTTTTTCTGATCCACCCGACCAACCACTATCCTATTGTTTTTGCCTTAAAAGGGACATTTTCAAATGTTCCAACTTCATAATTATCATTCCCAACATCAACATATGTGAAAATGGCGCGTTTCGATTTTTTGGAGAAAGATGATTTCCAATGTCATAATTCTATAACACTCCCTTTCCTCTGCACAGTTCTCTCACATTGAGAAACAATAGCATAGAACACCTGTAATCCTTTCTTCTTCTTCTTGATCCAATTCACTGTTACCACTTCTTTTACGAGATGAGGATTAATCAATGGAGTGACTTTAATCTTAGCTGGTCTGAGAGAAGTGATGAGGCTTCTCTCCTTTATGTATACATTGATGTGTTTTTAAGGTAGCCAATCGGGAGAAACTCTTCCCACAGTCAGAACAGCAGTAAGGCTTCTCTCCTGTGTGTGTTCTCCGATGAACTTTTAGCTCAGTTGATGTTGTGAAGCATTTTCCACAGTCAGAACAGGAGTAAGGCTTCTCTCCTTTATGTATACGTTGGTGTGTTTTTAAGTTGCCCTGTTGGGAGAAACTCTTCCCACAGACAGAGCAGGAGTAAGGCTTCTCTCCTGTGTGTATTCGCTGGTGACATTTTAATATATCCAAATGGGTGAAACTCTTTCCGCAGTCAGAGCAGGAGTAAGGCTTCTCTCCTGTGTGTATTCGCTGGTGACATTTTAAGTTGCTCTGTTGAGAGAAACTCTTCCCACAGTCAGAGCAGCAGTAAGGTTTCTCTCCTGTGTGTGTTCTCTGATGAACTCTTAACTCAGCTGATGTTATGAAGCATTTTCCGCAGTCAGAGCATAAGTAATGCTTCTTTCCTGTATGTATATGTTGGTGGGTTTGTAAGTGGCTCTGTTGAGAAAAACTCGCCCCACAGTCAGAGCAAAAGTAAGGCTTCTCACCGGCGTGTATTTTTAGGTGTGTTTTTAAGTTGCTTGACACAGAGAAACTCTTCCCACAGTCAGAGCATGAGTAAGGCTTCTCTCCTGTGTGTATACGTTGGTGTGTTTTTAGGCTGCTCTGTTGAGAGAAACTCTCTCCACAGTCAGAGCAGGAGTAAGGTTTTTCTCCAGTGTGGACTCGCAGATGAACTGTCAGAGCCTGTGATGTTGTGAAACTCTTCCCACAGTCAGTGCAGGAATACAGATTCTCTCCTGTGTGTATTTTTAGGTGTACTTCTAGTTTTGATAGAATTGGGAAAATCTCCTCACAATGTGGGCAGTGGTGAGACCTCTTAACTCTGTGATCTTCCTGCTGTTGCTCTCTGGATGTAGAGAATGTCTCAACATGGTCTCCTGTGTGAACAACATCAGAAGAACCGGTCAGTTGGTGTGTTATACATATGACTTCATATCAGTAGGCTGTACAATACAGGAAATAAAGCTATTAGGGCTGTCCCGACAATTTAAAATAAAATCCTGGTCGACCGAGAGTCTTGTTTTCTTTCTTCCAAATGTTTACATTTTAAAACGTGTATTTTTTCATACATATGTGTTGAAATAAAATTACTCAAGAGGCAGACAGAGATCAATATAGCCTAACCAGAAGTAAAAAGAAAAAAATATATTCCCAACTCTCTTCCTCCCGCTGCTGCTGGCCTTCCGTTATGCTCCTGACGTTGCCGGTCGGCAACCTTTTCCAGACAGGCGTGAATCAGACTGATGTCTCATGTATCATACATTTTTTATAAATACAGTATCAATCAAGAGTTGACACACCCACTCATTCAAGGGTATTTCTTTATTTTTACTATTTTCTATATTGTATAATAATAGTGAAGACATCAAAACTTTGAAATAACACATATGGAATCATGTATTAACCAAAAAAAGTGAAATCAAAATATATTTTAGACTTGAGATTCTCCAGAGTAGTCACCCTTTGCCTTGATGACAGCTTTGCACACTCTTGGCATTCTCTCAACCAGCTTCATGAGGTAGTTACCTGGAATGCATTTCAATTAACAGGTTTACCTGTCTTCCAGCTTCACCTCAGATGGCAGACCAAATAAATGCTTCACAGAGTTCAACAGACACACCTCAACATCAACATTTCTGAGGAGACTGTGTGAATCAGACCTTCATGGTTGAATTGCTGCAAAGAAACCACTACTAAAGGACACCAATGATAAGAAGAGACTTGCTTCGGCCAAGAAACACGAGCAATGGAAATTAGACCGGTGGAAATCTGTCCTTTGGTCTGATGAGTCCAAATGTGAGATTTCTGGTTCTAACCTCTGTCTTGGTGAGACGCACACTAGGTGAACAGATTATCTCCACATGTGTGGTTCCCACCAAGAAGCATGGAGGAAAGGCTGTGATGGTGCTTTCCTGGTGACACTGTCATTGATTTATTTAGAATTCAAGTCGCACTTAACCCGCATGGCTACCACAGCACTCTGCAGCGATACGCCATCCCATCTGTTTTGCGGGATTATCATTTGTTTTTCAACAGGCAAATGACCCAAAACACACCTCCAGGAGTGATGGAGTGCTGCATCAGATGACCTGGCCTCCACAATCACCCGACATCTACCCAACCCAATGGTCTGGGATGAGTTGGAGCGCAGAGTGAAGGAAAAGCATCCAAGAAGTGCTCAACATATGTGGGAACTCCTTCAAGACTGTTGGAAAAACACTCCATGTGAAGCTGGTTGAGAGAATGCCATCGGATGGGGCCACAGTGTCTCCTGACCCCTCCTGTCTCAGTCTCCAGTATTTATGCTGCAGTAGTTTGTGTGTCAGGGGGCTAGGGTCAGTCTGTTATATTTGGAGTATTTCTCCTGTCTTATCCTGTGTCCTGTGCAAATTTAAGTATTCTCTCTAATTCTCTCTTTCTTTGTTTCTCTATCTCAGAGGACCTGAGCCCTAGGCCCATGCCTCTGGACTACCTGGCATGACGACTCCTTGCTGTCCCCAGTCCACCTGGCCGTGCTGCTGCTCCAGTTTTAACTGTTCTGCCTGTGGCTATGGAACCCTGCCTGACCTGTTCACCAGACGTGCTACCTGTCCCAGGCCTTTCAACTCTCTAGAGACAGCAGGAGCGGTAGAGATACTCTCAATGATCGGCTATGAAAAGCCAACTGACATTTACTCCTGAGGTGCTGACCTGTTGTACCCTCGACAACCACTGTGATTATTATTATTTGACAATACTGGTCATTTATGAACATTTGAACATCTTGGCCATGTTCTGTTATAATCTCCACCCGGCACAGCCAGAAGAGGACTGGCCACCCCTCATAGCCTGGTTCCTCTCTAGGTTTCTTCCCAGGTTTTGTCCTTTCTTGGGAGTTTTTCCTAGCCACCGTGCTTCTACACCTGCATTGCTTGCTGTTTGGGGTTTTAGGCTGGGTTTCTGTGCAGCACTTTGAGATATCAGCTGATGTTAGAAGGGCTATATAAATACATTTAAATATATTTTGATTTGTGTGTCCAAACTTTTGACTGGACCTGTATATAAGCTAATTATATATTTCCCGCTGCTCGATTTAAAAAAAAGCTTAGTAGACCAACAGTTTATCTATCGAACAAACAATTGACCAGTCGACTAAATGGGGTCTCAGTCCTAAAAGCTGTTCAACAGTTGAGGGCAAAAAGGGGATGAGTCATATCATCATCCACTCACTATCACAAGGGTTAGAAACTACACAGACTCATTTCATATCATCCTCCACTCACTATCACAAGGGTTAGTAACTACACAGACTATTTTCATATCATCCTCCACTCACTAACACAAGGGTTAGAAACTACAGGCTCATTTCATAGAACTTGTTCAAGGATGTGTTAGGTTTCATTCTGTAAATCTGTCATATCAATAACTTATGGAGGTCTAACTTATGAAGATAACGTATAGACAGAACCTGCTCTTACCATCATAAACAGATTCCCCAATCTCCTCCTCCTCCTCTTCATCTTTAATGTTGACATTCAGCTCCAGTGTTTGACTGCAGTCTTCCAGCTTCACTGATGTCATCTCTGGATCCTGCAGTGCAAACTGGACTCCACTGTCACAATCTGGACCCAGTGACTGTAGACTGGGTTTGTCTTCACTTTTGATGTTACCGGCCTCAGACATGATTGGAGTTGGCCTGTAGTAATGAAGAGAAAATGGCCCCCCCAAAAAAGTTGTCTTGAGAGTTCTGGTACTTTCTTTATTCTCAAAAAATGATATTAGATCAGGTAGCTAAACATTGAAAATAAACTATTTATTCATTTCACATTAGACAAAGTGCACACTTTAAATTACAGTGCACTTAACCTATAGTATATTTCCTAAATTCACAAAAATGCATAAATGACTCAAAAACCATTTAGTACAAGATCACAGTATGTTTCAGGCAGCACTATGTACTATTTTCCTGAATAACCTTGTCTTCACTGTATTATTTAACTCCAATTGTATTTTCTGTTCACACCATTGAAACATTTATAGATAAAGATGGAAACAACTGAATGTGTCTGAATATTAGTACTAGAGGTCGACCGATTAATCGGAATGGCCGATTAATTAGGGCCGATTTCAAGTTTTCGTAACAATCGGAAATCAGTATTTTTGGGCGCCGAGTTGCCGATATAAAAAAAGAAAAACATTCATTCAAACAGCACTTTCGTGTATTTTGCTAGCAGCTCTTCGTTGTGACTTCAAGCCTATCAACTCCCGAGATGAGGCTCGTGTAACCGAAGTGAAATGACACGCTAGTTAGCGCGCGCTAATTGTCGTTGTGTTGCTGGTTCGAGCCCAGGGAGGAGCGAGGAGAGGGATGGAAGCTATACTGTTACACTGGCAATACTAAAGTGCCTATAAGAACATCCAATCGTCAAAGGTTAATGAAATACAAATGGCATAGAGGGAAATAGTCCTATAATTCCTATAATAACTACAACCTAAAACTTCTTACCTGGTAATATTGAAGACTCATGTTAAAAGGAACCACCAGCTTTCATATGTTCTCATGTTCTGAGCAAGGAACTGAAACGTTAGCTTTCTTACATGGAACATATTGCACTTTTACTTTCTTCTCCAACACTTTGTTTTTGCATTATTTAAACCAAATTGAACAAGTTTCATTATTTACTTGAGGCTAAATTGATTTTATTGATGTATTGTATTAAGTTAAAACAAGCGTTAATTCAGTATTGTTGTAATTGTCATTATCACAAATAAAATAAAATAAAATAAAAATTGGCCTATTAATCGGTATCGGCTTTTATGGTCCTCCAATAATCGGTATCGGCATTGAAAAATCATGCTGGAGTCCTGAACCAATTAGTGTCATTCAGTTATTGGCCACTAGATGGCAGTGTTCAATATTTTAATATTTACAAACCATAGCACACAAGTTGAAGAAGACAGGGCACTAATAATTGGCTGATTACTCCTAACCCATAAGAATCCCCACACATTTGCCTCAATGACAATGTCCATGCTAAAACTGGTTACATAGAGGTTGAGTCTTCTATCCATCTCTATGCTCGATGCAGACACAGGCTGGTCCTGGCTGAAATACCGCCCTCCTCCTATGAACTACAATAGTCCCAGTAAGCAAAAAAACATCTAAAATACTTATTTTTCCAAACGTTGAAGTTAGATTCATTTTAGGTTATGACTGAAAGTTGAAAAGTCATATCTGCACATTTAAAATAAGTATTTTCTGTACGTTGAAATCAGTTAATTGAAAGTTGAAAAGACGTCTTGAGTGCACAACATTAGAGTAAAGTAGGGTACAACACAGTACATTAAACTCTACTATACCCAGGGCTCGGCGATATATACACTGCTCAAAAAAATAAAGGGAACACTTAAACAACACAATGTAACTCCAAGTCAATTACACTTCTGTGAAATCAAACTGTCCACTTAGGAAGCAACACTGATGGACAATAAATTTCACATGCTGTTGTGCAAATGGAATAGACAACAGGTGGAAATTATAGGCAATTAGAAAGACACCCCCAATAAAGGAGTGGTTCTGCAGGTGGTGACCACAGACCACTTCTCAGTTCCTATGCTTCCTGGCTGATGTTTTGGTCACCTTTGAATGCTGGCGGTGCTTTCACTCAAGTGGTAGCATGAGACGGAGTCTCCAACCCACACAAGTGGCTCAGGTTGTGCAGCTCATCCAGGATGGCACATCAATGCGAGCTGTGGCAAGAAGGTTTGCTGTGTCTGTCAGCGTAGTGTCCAGAGCATGGAGGCGCTACCAGGAGACAGGGCAGTACATCAGGAGACGTGGAGGAGGCCATAGGAGGGCAACAACCCAGCAGCAGGACCGCTACCTCCGCCTTTGTGCAAGGAGGAGCACTGCCAGAGCCCTGCAAAGTGACCTCCAGCAGGCCACAAATGTGCATGTGTCTGCTCAAACGGTCAGAAACAGACTCCATGAGGGTGGTATGAGGGCTCGACGTCCACAGGTGGGGGTTGTGCTTACAACGTTTGGCATTTGCCAGGGAACACCAAGATTGACAAATTCGCCACTGTGCTCTTCACAGATGAAAGCAGGTTCACACTGAGCACATGTGACAGAGTCTGGAGACGCCGTGGAGAACATTCTGCTGCCTGCAACATCCTCCAGCATGACCGGTTTGGCGGTGGGTCAGTCATGGTGTGGGGTGGCATTTCTTTGGGGGGCCGCATAGCCCTCCATGTACTCGCCAGAAGTAACCTGACTGCCATTAGGTACCGAGATGAGATCCTCAGACCCCTTGTGAGACCATATGCTGGTGCGGTTGGCCCTGGGTTCCTCCTAATGCAAGACAATGCTAGACCTCATGTGGCTGGAGTGTCAGCAGTTCCTGCAAGAGGAAGGCATTGATGCTATGGATTGGCCCGCCCGTTCCCCAGACCTGAATCCAATTGAGCACATCTGGGACATCATGTCTCGCTCCATCCACCAACGCCACGTTGCACCACAGACTGTCCAGGAGTTGGCGGATGCTTTAGTCCAGGTCTGGGAGGAGATCATCCGCCACCTCATCAGGAGCATGCCCAGGCATTGTAGGGAGGTCATACAGACACGTGGAGGCCACACACACTACTGAGCCTCATTTTGACTTGTTTTAAGGACATTACATCAAAGTTGGATCAGCCTGTAGTGTGGTTTTCCACTTTAATTTTGAGTGTGACTCCAAATCCAGACCTCCATGGGTTGATACTTTTGATTTCCATTGATAATTTTCATGTGATTTTGTTGTCAGCTCATTCAACTATGTAAAGAAAAAGTAGTTAATAAGAATATTTCATTCATTCAGATCTAGGATGTGTTATTTTAGTGTTCCCTTTATTTTTTTGAGCAGTGTAGAATTAATTTAAATGTATATTTTTGAGCTAAATTCCAAATGCCTGTATTTACTTTCATTTTCATGAGTGTTTATGTCCTCTTGTTGTCAAATTGTATTTTTGCTCCTCTGTGCCATGTGCACCTTCCCATTTACACCAGAGATCTGTATATAATGACAAGATGCACGTCTCCACCCTAACAATGGGAGTTGTTGTCCCAAAGGCAGGAAGGCAGGCAACAAGGTTAGGTCCAAAACAAGCCCATAGAAACACATTGGGCTTATTTTGGACAGAATTTGTCGAGAGTGAGAATTTAGCGAGAGTGAAACCTCTTGCTTCGCCTCTTTCTCAATGACTTACACACACCAAGCCCCTCCCCCTGACCTTCACGACAACAAATTTGTGAGATCACATCTTCCGCTCTGGCAAGCGGTTTAAAATAGCTATTTACATTTTTGGTTTAGTCCAAAATAATGGTTCATATTGACACCAAAACACATTGAGACATTATTTTACTGTAATAGAGAAGTTACCTTTTCTATCAAAACCCTTTTTATGTCTCAACTACTCAGATTGAGAGCAGAGTTACACTACTAAAACCAGGGTATCAATGAACATTTATTCTGGAAAATGAATGCTCAGTTTGTCTCGTACGGTATTGGTACTGCTAGCAGCATTTTAGCCAAAGGCATTTATACTAGCTGTCTAGTCTGTGTTGATTATTATTATACTTTTTTGGGGGGTGGTAGATCAGCTTTAATATTGCAGACAGATTGTGGCTTCTATCATTGTAATTGTCTGCATTTCCAATTCCCCATAAAAAAATGTAAATATACACAGTACCAGTCAAAAGCTTGGGCACACCCACTCATTCAAGGGTTTTTCTTGATTTGACTATTTTCTACATTGTAGAATAATAGTGAAGACATCCAAGCATTCTAACAATGTTTATTGTTGCCTAATCCTAATTTGAAATGATTCCACTAATTTGTATCAGCTCGCATTGCTTTCAATGAGGGTATTTTATGTTGAAGGCGAACCGCAAATTCCATTATTGTGGCTAATCGTTATTCTGGCTAATTTCACATAGCTCGGGACAAGCGGTACCATTGCTGCTTACATGAGGAGGACGGAGACGTTGGCCACATTCAGATAGAAATGTATTATGTAGAACAAACATGCCTCTGATTCTAAGGAATCATCTCAGTTCTATTCAGGCCATTTCTATCTGCAACTTTCCACGTGTTTGTACTGAAGATCCCCAGGAGAACACGACGGAGTTATGTATGAACCTGGAAAGCCTCATAAATGAATGTGTGGTGGACCCCGCTCCGTGTGCTTGTAAAATATTTTTTTATCGCGTTATTCACTCACTCGGTTTGACAGAGAAATTACACAAAACCTTTCCCAAACGTGATAATATCTCGAGGATTTGTTATATAATACGTTATTTCGATAATAGACTGTTTAAACGTGCTATTACATACCTGTAGTAATAAAGCGAAACGCACAACAACGTTCTGTTGTTTTCTTTACTTCGAAGAATGGTGGCAGGCAACCCGGAACTTCCTGTTTCCCACTACCGTAGTGCAACAGCGACATGTATTGGACTGATGGACTAACTACTGATAAAGCATGTAAAATATAAAGGGAACTTGATGAGCAAGACAAATAAACCTTGGTTCAAGAAAACTAAAGGTGTGTCTGTTTTAATGTTTAAGTTTTTCAAACATTACATATGCCTTGTACATGGTCTCTGTGGAAGGCCACAGAGATAATGCCAGTTGAATAATGTTTACATATCTTGCATTACTCATCTCATACGTATGTATTGTATAATATCTATTGCATCTTAGCCTATGCCGCTCTGACATTGCTTATCCATATATTAATATATATTCTTATTCCATTCCTTTACTTATATTTGTGTGTATTAGGTATTTGTTGTGGAATTGCTAGATATTACTTGCTAGATATTGTTGCACAGTCGGAACTAGAAGCACAAGCATTTCGTTACACTTAACATCTGTTAACCATGTGTATGTAATCAATAACATCTGTTAACCATGTGTATGTGATCAATAACATCTGTTAACCATGTGTATGTGATCAATAACATTTGATTTGGAAGATGAAGAACCTCATCCACCCGAGCCACGGCCTGTTCCCCCTGCTACCATGTAGCAAGCAGAGACGGTACAGGTGCATCAAAGCTGGGACAGAGAATGAAACTGCTTCTATCTCCAGGCCATAAGACTGTTGAACAGTCATCACTGATTTGATGTAGAGAATATTGGTGACTAGTAACTTGGCTTGTCCCAGTGTGGAGAGGTGTCATGACATGTATTGAGTAGAAAAATACAGATATATTTATTTGAAATTCATGAATTAAACAAAAGCATTACATTTACTGTAAAGATAACCCCCAAAACTACAATGATTCAGTAGATCAAAAGTTACAGTACTCTAGCAGGTCTCACAGCTGCTTATGCTGACAAAACATGTTAGAGAATAGGTCAGATTTAGCTTTGTGATGCTCATTTCAACTTCCTGTCTTGTTCAGCTTCAGAAAAACAGCAAATATGTCACTTGAAACATTGTTTTTTGGTAATTCATTTTCCAAAAGAGAAGAGTTTGACCAGTACAAATGTACAAACTTTATTTTTAATTTGCAGATAAATTAAGCAGGTATCAGTGAATACTGATCAGTAAAGAAAGGCTAACATTCTATAACGCTCCATTGCCTCTGCACAGTTCAATCACAGTGAGAAACAATAGGATTACAATAGAGTGTTCTACGATTTCTTGATAATTAAGTGAAGGAATGATTTTAATCTTAGATAGTCAGAGAACTGATGAGGAATCTCACATTTATTTATATGTTGGTGTGTTTTTAAGTGGCCATGTTGAGAGAAACTCTTCCAACAGTCAGAGCAGAAGTTTTCTCCTGTGTGTGTAATGTTGGTGTGTTTTTAAGTTGCTTTTCTCCAGTGTTGAATGTTGAACTGTCAGATCCCTTGATATTTTGCAGCTCTTCCCACAGTCAGAGCAGGGATAAAGATTCTACATTGTCTGTATTTTTAGGTGTATTTTTAGCTTGATAGAATTGGAAAATCTCCTCACAACGTGGGAAGTGGTGAGACCTTTGAGCTCTGTGATCTTCCTGTAGTTGCTCTCTGGATGTAGATAATGTCTCAACATAGTCTCCTGTGTGAACAACATCCAAAGAACCAGTGTGATGTACATTTCAATCCCCAAAAAATATAAAGCCTTTTTACATCTGCAGTTGTCACAAAGTGCTTTACAGATACCCTAACCTAACGTATAAGGTGTAAAAAAAAAAAACATTTTTGGTACCCTTCCCCAGATCTGTGCCTCCACACAATCCTGTCTCTGAGCTCTAAGGACAATTCCTTTGACCTCATGGCTTGGTTTTAGCTCTGACATGCACTGTCAACTGTGGGACCTTATATATAGACAGGTGTCTGCCTTTCCAAATCATATCCAATCAATTGAATTTACCACAGGTGGACTCCAATCAAGTTGTAGAAACATCTCAAAGATGATCAATGGAAACAGGATGCACCAGAGCTCAATTTCGAGTCTCATAGCAAAGGGTCTGAATATTTATGTAAATAAGGTATTGATGTTTAATTTTTTTTTTTATATATCTAAAAACCTGTTTTCGCTCTGGCATTATGGGATATTGTGTGTAGATTGTAGAGTGGAAATCTGTGGTAGAGAAGAATGTATGACAATTGAGACACTACGTCACCCTATTGAAAGATTAGTGGAATCTGTGTGGGTAGCTGGACAGGTACGATGACTGACAGTGAAGGTGAACAGGTGGTCAAGTGTCAGGTGACAGAGGAATGGATGAGACTGAGGCAGGAATTCGTGGATTCATGGACGCACAGAACTTCTGGATCAGACAGAGTTAAGGAAGAGAAAGCAGTGAGATCAGGCGATGGCAATATTCTCCTTTTATGGAGTTGATATCTGTCTGACATTTCCACCTGACCTAATTAAAGCGCCCCTGGCCCAGCTGAGTAAATGGCAATGAATTAAAGGATTATTCCACCAACTCCATGGGCCTTTTCTTCAGCCACCTTGGAAATGTGTTAAAATTCCACACTCCTCAAAAAAGGCTCATTGCTCCCCGTCCTCTGTCATCTCAGGGAGAGGAATTAGTCGGGCAACTGGCCTGATATATGTCCGGTTCTTCACCTGGATCTCCACTGATCTAACTAGTCCATCGGTTCCAGGCATGGTCTTAGTGATACGGCCCACCGGCCAGGAGGCTAGAGGCAGCTGAGGGTCCACCAGCTAAGATCTGGCTGTGTCGCCACCGGCGTCTGCCAACGAGGTTGGTATCAACATACATGGTTTGAGGAAGTGACGCATCTCGGCGTCCCATCAAGGGCATATTTGGTGTAACCGGATCGGGGTCAGTGATGTCTGCAGAGAGATATCCCAAGGGTTTAGAGGTCAGAATCCCTTCCACCTCTATCAGGACGTACAAGGGGACAGTTTGGTCCCCTAGTACGACTCGTAAGGCCCTCTTTTTCAGATTTGATCTCTTGCTCCCATGTTCCTCCAAAATGAGGAGCTCCTGGAGGGTTAAATTTGAATGAGATTTGTTGGTCCATCAGCTGATCCTGGAGGCTGGGTTCCATAGCTTGGAAGGCTTCCTCCAACCTGGCTTCTTTTGCCTTGAAGTTCGTACCTCTGTCAGTCAGGGTCTCGTAGGGTTTCCCCCGTCGGGAGATAAACCGCCGTAGGGCCATGACAAAGGCATCAGTATCCAAACTCTCCAGTAGGTCCAGGTGGACACATCTAGTTGTCAAACACTTGAATAGAATGCCCCAGCGCTTTTCCACATGGCATCCTAGCTTGATCATCAAGGGGACAAAGCAGTCTACTCCTGTTGACCAGAAGGGTGGTTTAAGGAGGCGCAAGCGAGCAGGGGGTAAATCTGCCATTTTGGGCACCGTGGCTCCGGCCCGCCATCTCTGACATTCTACGCAGGCATATTGGTGCTTACGAATGACTCCTCGTCCTCCAAATATCCAGAACTTCCACTTCATCTCCCCATAGACCCTCTCTGGCCCTGGGTGGAGAAGCCTCTCATCATAACTCTTAATGAGGAGCCTGGTAAGAGGGTGTCTGGAGTCAAGGATAATTGGGTGGATAACTCCAAAACTTCTGCTTGGCGCAGCCTCCCCCCGACTCTGATCACTCCAAGGATTTGATCATATTCTGGGGCGAGAGAGAGAAGACGGCTCTCCTTAACAACTTCCCTACCGGCTTTCAGAGCTTTTAACTCCTCAGGGAAGCTAACTGCTTGTGTATGCTGGAGGAGTAGTGTCTCTGCCGCGAGGGAGGTGGGTATAGAAGCCACCCCATCTGAGGTCTGGTTTGTGGCGGCGATCAGATCCGGCAGTGTTTGGGATTGTGCTAGGTCAGTGAGCGCTGTTGTTGGTTCCGTAGAGATGCTGTAGCATTGGGCGGACTTCCTTAACTCGTGAGCTTCAGTTGGTTGTGGAGCGGCCGCATGCCTGGGAGCTGTCGGCCACTTGTTCTCTGGTTGGGACAACCCAAGCTCCAGCGATGGGGTTGAGCCAGTTCCTGAAGGGTTTACCACGAGTAACGTCATCAGCAGGATTGTTTATGCTATCAACATACCTCCAGTCCTGGACTTCTGTTAGGTCTTGGATTTCTGCAATGCGAGTTCCGACGAACACCTTATACCTGCAGGACTCAGGTCAATACAGTGGTTGAATCACTCCAGTAGATGACCCTTTGCATTGGCAAGGTGAGCTCGGCTCGCAAGGTAGAGGCCAATTGGTCTCTGGAAAGGGCAGCACTGAGTTCCAGCCTAGGCATTGACAACTGCTTTTGGGGGCGACCCTGGACCTGGCCATGACAAAGGATACATGGGTGTGGCCTGTCTTATCCTCCAACCATGCGGCCAGGTCTCTGAGAGCATAGGTGCTTCTCAAGCCCTCTCTCAGGATGCCCTTGTTCAAACAATGTTCAATGAAACTGTCTCTGAGGTACACTGGAAGTTTGATAAGAAGCCTGTCCATGTGGGAGCCACATTTCAGCGATGAAGTAGTTATCATCATCATGCTTTCCATAGTTTAAGCCTGTAGCTACCAAGGCCTTGCTAACTAGTTATTGTGTTATCCAGCTAGCTATAAAATTGCATGCTAACACGAAAGATTTGTATAACTAACCCAAGATAGACTACACACTGTTGTTTCCAATGGGGGACTTTTATTATGAAGGCGACCCATAAATTATACTGTTGTGAATACTCGTTATTGTGGCAAGCTTCACACAAAAGTGAGCCCAGCTAGCTAGCGAGTAGCGACCATAACATAGCTATTTGCCAGCTTTATGTTAGGTAATTTAGCTACAGTGGCTAGTAAAGGTTAGAAAACTATCTACCGTGCTAGCTAATCCAAACTAAATCCAAACGTTAGCATGCTACAGTTATGGCTCTTCCGTTAGCTAGCTAGCCTTCCGTTAGCTAGCTAGCCTTCCGTTAGCTAGCTAGCCTTCCGTTGGCTAGGTAGCTGCCAAATGCTAGCTAGCTAGTTATCTAACGTCCTATGCTAAATCGTCCAGCACTATTCATGTATTCCCAAAAGGAAACGAAACAAATTGCATGGAAAACGTACCTTTCTCTCTTCTGTCTTGACGTTGTTATCTTGTCTATAACACTCTTTTTCTTTCGCGGAAATCTATCATGTCCAGATTTTGCACACTGACCTTCTCGACTCCTGTTCTAAAGACAATCATGTACTTTTTACTCCATACATTTTCCATGACACCCAAAAGTACTCATTACAGTTGGAATGCTTAGCAGGACAGGAAAATGGTCCAATTAACACAGTTACCAAGAGAACAACCCTGGTCATCCCGACATCCTCTGAGGGAGGGATGTAAATTATGTCTGAATGTTGGAGTGTGCCCATTGGCCATCCATAATTATTTTTCAAATTGTGCCATATGGTTTCCTTAATATAAGGAATCTGAAATTATTAATGCTTTGCCTTTTGCAACGTAAGTATATTTAAAAACAAATATTTTTAGACTTTTAGCATTTTACTGTGTGACTTTCTATTATTAAGGTATCTTTACTCAAGTATGACAGCTGGGTACTTTTTCCACCACTGGCTATTGGTTCACTGTAATTACAAGTAAGTACCCTTCAAGATAGACTTCATTATCACCGGCCAAATCCTGTTTAACACCTAGTAATTACATTGTACTTGTGCAGATATTAAATATACTCTGTGTTGTACTAGTGTATTTGTTATGTCACTTCCACGGGCTTTAAATTGAGGGCCAGGTTGTCAGGGTGGGTAATGTACAGGTACACATGAATTACTCCTAAAGATACACTTCATTTTAAATAGCTAAATCCTGTGTAAGAACTAGACATTACATTGCCTAAATACAAACATTACATGTGCTTTGAATGTTTCTTATTCCTCATCTGGAATGACACTTGTATTATATTTGTTTTCGTAAACTCAACCAAGTTAACCCAGATCGGACGCTTTATTTTGGGGGCTAGTGCTAGCAACAGCGTTGACTGTAGATATATTTTGAACAGTGCACATTAATGTTTAAGTAATTACATATTTTTTTATTTGACCAGGGAAGTTGACAGAACACGTTCTCATTTACAGCAACAACCTGGGGAATAGTTACATGGGAGAGGAGGGGGGATGAATGAGCTTGGAAGCTGGGGATGATTAGAGGGCCATGATGGTCAGAATGAGAATTTAGCCAGGACCCCAGGGTTAACACCCCTACTCTTACAATAAGTAAGAGAAAGGTAACACAATCTTCCTCTCTGGTTCCATTCCCCAACAGTAAGTGGGTCATTATTGATTTGTGGTGGTAATGCTGTCCCTGGACTGGTACCATATAAAACACTTCAAAATGACAATACTTTTTCTTTCATTTTATTTAACTGTTATTTAATAAGAAACATATGTAAGTCCTTTATACTGCAAAACATCTATTTTGTGCATTGTAGCAATTACTGGTGGCTAGCAAATTGGCTTGTCCCCATGGTGATGTGTAAAGATGTAGTGACATGTTTTGAGTAGATAATAGACATGTAAATTACTTTGAATGCCATGAATTAAACAAAAACATTGTATTTTCTGTATAGATAACCCAGAAAACAAAGGTTTACCAGCACAAATTCATGTAGAATGTTTATTTTTTCATTAGCAGATCAATTAAGTTCATTACAGTCATCCAAATGCATTAATGATCAATGACTAAAATAATGAATCTATCTAGTTTTAAAAGACAATTTAATAAACACGTAGTCGTTTCATAGCCTGTGTATCATTAAACAAAAGTTGTTGTGTAGTAAAAAAAGAACTGACACCATCTCTAGCTGATACATGTGTCTACTAGCTCATTTCCACAGAGAACTGCAGAGAGACAACTTGGTGTCAGAGCAAAGTGTACTATATGTTAAAAAAAAACAGCACACTATTTAGTATTTTACAGTATGTTATGTTACATTGGCCTATAACTGTAATACGATTTGTAGGATGTATAGTATGTTACTTAATTACATTTCGTACAATATGTTACGAATTTGCTATACGTATGATATTTTACGTATTCCAATTAGTTGTTGCTAACATTAACATGGTAAGTAGTTGCATGCTAGGCTAACATGTTAAGCAGACTATATATACAAAAGTATGAGGACACCCCTTCAAAATAGTGGATTTCTCTATTTCAGCCACACCCGTTGCTGACAGGAGTATAACATCGTGCACACAGCCATGCATTGGCAGTAGAATGGCCTTAATGAAGAGCTTTGTGACTTTCAATGTGGCACCGTCAGTTCATAAAATTTCTGCCCTGCTTGATCTGCCCTGTTCAACTGTAAGTGCTGTCACTGCGAAATGGAAAGGTCTAGGAGCAACGGCTCAGCCGTGAAGTGATAAGCCACACAAGCTCGAAACACAGGACCGCTGAGTGCTGAAGCATGTAAAAATGGTCTGTCCTCGGTTGCAACACTCACTATCAAGTTCCAAACTGCTGCTGGAAGCAACGTCAACAAGAACTGCTCGTTGGGAGCTTCATAAAATGGGTTTCCATGGCCGAGCAGCAGCACACATGCCTAAGATCACCATGCGCAATGCCAAGCGTTGGCTGGAGTTGTGTAAAGCTCACCGTCATTGGACTGATGCAGTAGAAACATGTTCTCTGGAGTGATGAATCATGCTTCCTCATCTAGCAGTCCGACGGATGAATCTGAGTTTGGTGGATGCCAGGAGAACGCTACCTGCCCCACTGCATAGTGCCAACTGTAAAGTTTGGTGGAGGACAACTAATGGTCTAAAACTAATGGTTTTTCATGGTCCGGACTAGTCCCCTTAGTTCCAGTGAAGGGAAATCTTAACGCTACAGCATACAATGACATTATAGATGATTCTGTGCTGCCAACTTTGCGGCAACATTTTGGGGAAGGCCCTTTCCTGTTTCAGCGTGACAATGCCACCGAGCACAAATAGACGTCCATACACAAATGGTTTGTCGAGATCAGTGTGGAAGAACTTGACTGGCCTGTACAGAGCCCTGACCTTAACCCCATCGAACACCTTTGGGATGAATTGAAACGTTGACTGCGAGCCAGACCTAATCGCCCAACATCAGTGCCCGAACTCACTAATACTCTTGTGGCTAAATGGAAAAAGTCCCCACAGCAATGTTCCAACATATAGTGTAAAGCCTTCCCAGAAGAGTGGAGGCCGTTATTGCAGCACAAGGGAGACCAAGTCCATATTAATGCCCATGATTTTGAAATTAGATGTTTGACGAGCAGGTGCCCACATACACTACCTTTCAAAAGTTCGGGGTCAATAAGAAATGTCCTTGTTTTTAAAGAAAAGACGTTTTTTTGTCCATTAAAATAACATCAAATTGATCGGAAATACAGTGCAGTCTCAAATTCAACAGTGAAGAGGCGACTCCGGGATGCTGGCCATCTAGGCAGAGTTCCTCTGTCCAGTGTCTGTGTTCTTTTGCCCATCTTAATCTTTTCTTTTTATTGGCCAGTCTGAGACTGCCTAGAAGGCCAGCATCCCGGGGTCGCCTCTTGACTTTTGACGTTGAGAATGTTTTTTTTTTCAGGTACTATTTAATGAAGCTACCAGTTGAGGACTTTCTCAAACTAGACATTAATGTACATCTTGCTCAGTTGTGCACCGGGGCCTCCCACTCCTCTTAACATTCTGGTTAGGGCCAGATTGCTCTGATCTGTGAAGGGAGTAGTACACAACATTGTACTAGATCTTCCGTTTCTTGGCAATTTCTCCCATGGAATAGCTTTCATTTCTCAGAACAAGAATAGACTGACGAGTTTCAGAAGAAAGTTATTTGTTTCTAGACATTTTGAGCCTGTAATCAAACCCACAAATGCTGATGCTCCCGATACTCAACTAGTCTAGTTTTATTGCTTCTTTAAATCAGCACAACTGTTTTCAGCTGTGCTAACATAATTGCAAAATGGTTTTCTATTGTTCAATTAGCCTTTTTAAATGATAAACTTGTATTAGCTAACAACACAACGTGCCATTGGAACACAGGAGTGATGGCTGCTGATGATGGGCCTCTGTACACCTATGTAGATTTTCCATTTTAAAAAATCAGCTGTTTCCAGCTACAATAGTAATTTACAACATGAACAATGTCTACACTGTAATTCTGATCAATTTGATGTTATTTTAAATGGACAAAAAAAAAAGATTTTCTTTCAAAAACAAGGACATTTCTAAATGACCCCAAACTTTTGAACAATATACTTTTGGTCATGTAGTGTAGTTGCAAAGTTGCTTATTAGCTAAAATGCTAAAGTTGCCCGTGATGAAATTTGAACACGCAACCGTTGGGTTGCTAGACTTTCATGTTATATGCTGACTCATCCATCCACCCGACCAACCACCATCCTATTGTTTTTTTCCTTTAAAGGGACATTTTAAAATGTTTCAACTTCATATTCATCATCCCCAGCACCACCCCAACATTAACACATGTGAAAATGGCGCATTTCTATGTTTTGAAGTAAAAAAAAGATGGAGGAAGTTGATTTCCAATGTCATCATTCTATAACGCTCCCTTTCCTCTGCACAGTTCTCTCACATTGAGAAACAATAGGATTACAAGTGTTCTATGCTTTCTTCTTCTTCTTGATCCAATTCACTCTTACCACTTATTTTATGAGATGAGGATTAATTGATAGAGTGACTTTAATCTTAGCTGGTCTGAGAGAAGTGATGAGGCTTTTCTACTTTATGTATACATTGATGTGTTTTTAAGGTAGCCAATCGGGAGAAACTCTTCCCACAGTCAGAGCAGTAGTAAGGCTTCTCTCCTGTGTGTGTTCTCTGATGAGATTTTAGCTCAGTTGATGTTGTGAAGCATTTTCCACAGTCAGAACAGGAATAAGGCTTCTCTCCTTTATGTATACGTTGGTGTATTTTTAAGTTGCCCTGTTGGGAGAAACTCTTCCCACAGTCAGAGCAGGAGTAAGGCTTATCTCCTGTATGTATTCGCTGGTGACATTTTAATATATCCAATCGGGTGAAACTCTTCCCACAGTCAGAGCAGGAGTAAGGCTTCTCTCCTGTGTGTATTCGCTGGTGACATTTTAAGTGGACCTGTTGAGAGAAACTCTTCCCACAGTCAGAGCAGCAGTAAGGCTTCTCTCCTGTGTGTGTTCTCTGATGAACTCTTAACTCAGCTGATGTTGTGAAGAATTTTCCGCAGTCAGAGCAGAAGTAATGCTTCTCTCCTGTATGTATATGTTGGTGGGTTTGTAAGTGGCTCTGTTGAGAAAAACTCGCCCCACAGTCAGAGCAGAAGTAAGGCTTCTCCCCGGTGTGTATTTTTAGGTGTGTTTTTAAGTTGCTTGATACGGAGAAACTCTTCCCACAGTCAGAGCATGAGTAAGGCTTCTCTCCTGTGTGTATACGTTGGTGTGTTTTTAAGCTGCTCTGTTGAGAGAAACTCTCCCCACAGTCAGAGCAGGAGTAAGGTTTTTCTCCAGTGTGGACTCGCAGATGAACTGTCAGAGCCTGTGATGTTGTGAAACTCTTCCCACAGTCAGTGCAGGAATACAGATTCTCTCCTGTGTGTAGTTTTAGGTGTATTTCTAGTTTTGATAGAATTGGGAAAATCTCCTCACAATGTGGGCAGTGGTGAGACCTCTTAGCTCTGTGATCTTCCTGCTGTTGCTCTCCAGATGTAGAGAATGTCTCAACATGGTCTCCTGTGTGAACAACATCAGAAGAACCTGTCAGTTGGTGTGATATACATATGACTTCATAACAGTAGCCTGTACAATACAGGAAATAAAGCTATTAGGGCTGTCCCGACAAAAAAATGATTCCTGTTCGTCCGAGAGTCTTGTTTTCTTTCAACCAAATTCTTTAATTTTAAAAACATGTATTTTTCCATACATATGTGCTGAAATAAAATAAACTATATGGAGGCTATTGAGCTTGTCTGATGCTTTAAGCAACTTAAAAATGCAACTTAAAAATGAAGACACACAAAATACTCACAAAATCAATATAGTGTAACCAGAATCCTCTCCTCCTCCCGCTGCTGCGTTATGATTTTCGTGGAAGATTTTCATTTAATTTACAATAAAGTCTTCACATCTCAAATCAATGACATGTGGTTAATTAAAATTATATCTAAATTAAAATGAATCTAAAAGTAACTTCTATTGCCAATATGTAAAAATAGCCTACATAAAGCCAACAAATAAAAACATTGCAATCTGCAGGTAGAACATACCCTGATGAAAATAGATATCCTATGAATCAAATTGGCTGCACATGGCCTGTCAGCAACAAACTTGAAACATAATATCAACTAATCATTTGGTCTGGCCTGTGCTAGCAAACTTGCAACATTGTATAAAATATTATGGGCCCTTAGAGTTTCCCATGCCAGTGAGCTCCAGACAGACAGAGCTGTAGGCTATTTTGGGCAAGCGATAAGAAGTAATCTGGTAGGCCTATTTTATGACGTTTCTACTGGATCAGAGCATTACATTTTTCCTCTTTCATGCTGAGTGGTTATCAAAAGGGAGAGAGAGATGGAAAGATTGTTCAAATAGGCTACATTGAGGAACTATTGTCATTCTCAATGGATATAGAAACAGACTTTGTTTACTTGCTGTTTGAGGTGAAGACATTTTTTGTTGGAGAAACTCCACAGTGACGGTGAGTTAAGACAATCAGGAATAGTATCAGATCCCCAAATGGGCACATTTATAGGCCTACATTTGCACAGAGGCCAGCTAGCCTATAGGCCTACTTCAATGTGTAATCAGGTCAGGTAGCCAGGTAGCCTATAGGCCTAGTGTAATCAGCCTACTTCAATGTGTAATCAGGTCAGGTAGCCTATAGGCCTACTTCAATGTGTAATCAGGCCAGCCTATAGGCCTACTTCAATGTGTAATCAGGTCAGGTAGCCTATAGGCCTACTTCAATGTGTAATCAGGCCAGCTAGCCTATAGGCCTACTTCAATGTGTAATCAGGTCAGGTAGCCTATAGGCCTACTTCAATGTGTAATCAGGTCAGGTAGCCTATAGGCCTACTTCAATGTGTAATCAGGTCAGGTAGCCTATAGGCCTACTTCAATGTGTAATCAGGCCAGCTAGCCTATAGGCCTACTTCAATGTGTAATCAGGTCAGGTAGCCTATAGGCCTACTTCAATGTGTAATCAGGCCAGCTAGCCTATATCTCTAATCAGGCCAGATTCTCTATGTGTAATCAGGCCAGATAGCCTATATCTCTACTTCTATGTGTAATCAGGCCAGCTAGCCTATATCTCTACTTCTATGTGTAATCAGGCCAGCTAGCCTATATCTCTACTTCTATGTGTAATCAGGCCAGCTAGCCTATATCTCTACTTCAATGTGTAATCAGGCCAGCTAGCCTATACCTCTACTTCTATGTGTAATCAGGCCAGCTAGCCTATATCTCTACTTCAATGTGTAATCAGGCCAGCTAGCCTATATCTCTACTTCTGTGTAATCAGGCCAGCTAGCCTATATCTCTACTTCTATGTGTAATCAGGCCAGCTAGCCTATATCTCTACTTCTATGTGTAATCAGGCCAGCTAGCCTATCTACTTCTATGTGTAATCAGGCCAGCTAGCTATCTCTACTTCAATGTGTAATCAGGCCAGCTAGCCTATATCTCTACTTCTATGTGTAATCAGGCAGCTAGCCTATATCTCTACTTCTATGTAATCAGTAATCTCTACTTCAATGCGTAATCAGGCCAGCTAGCCTATATCTCTACTTCAATGCGTAATCAGGCCAGCTAGCCTATATTTCTAATTCAATGCGTAATCAGGCGGGCTAGCCTATAAGCCTACTTCTATGTGTAATCAGGCGGGCTAGCCTATAGGCCTACTTCCTAGTGTAATCAGGCCAGCTAGCCTATAGGCGTAATCAGGTGTGTGTCCTTACTCAACATTGACAGGAGCACTCTTTAACAAAAGACAAAAAATTACTTGTAAACTCGTAAATGGAAGGAAATGCACCAAAACCTTTCTCACAAGTGTAGCCGAGGTTGTACACTCTACAAACAATGTGTCCACTCCTACAATGACAAGACTGCAATAATAATATATTGAATGCATTACCGTAACCAAACAAACATTGTAGATTAAAAATGATGGGAATTAACGGTAGGCTAAATGTACTACTGGTGATAGTGGTGTGCCATGCCCTCCGCAATGGACTAGTCCACCCAGACAGACAATGGACTAGTCCACCCAGACAGGCAATGGACTAGTCCACCCAGACAGGCAATGGACTAGTTCACCCAGACAGGCAATGGACTAGTCCACCCAGACAGGCAATGGACTAGTCCACCCAGACAGGCAATGGACTAGTCCACCCAGACAGGCAATGGACTAGTCCACCCAGACAGGCAATGGACTTGTCCACCCAGACAGGCAAATGGACTAGTCCACCCAGACAGGCAAAATGGACTAGTCCACCCAGACAGGCAAATGGACTAGTCCACCCAGACAGGCAAATGGACTAGTCCACCCAGACAGGCAAATGGACTAGTCCACCCAGACAGGCAAATGGACTAGTCCACTCAGACAGGCAAATGGAC